>NC_092810.1:76922159-77222159 GCF_040954645.1 Diabrotica undecimpunctata
ACACACACACCAAACACACACACACACACACCAAACACACACACACACACACCAAACACACACACACACACACCAAACACACACACACACACACCAAACACACACACACACACACCAAACACACACACACACACACCAAACACACACACACACACACCAAACACACACACACACACCAAACACACACACACACACCAAACACACACACACACACACCAAACACACACACACACACCAAACACACACACACACCAAACACACACACACACCAAACACACACACACACCAAACACACACACACACCAAACACACACACACACACACCAAACACACACACACACACACCAAACACACACACACACACACCAAACACACACACACACACACCAAACACACACACACACACACACCAAACACACACACACACACACCAAACACACACCAAACACACACAAAACACACACACACACACCAAACACACACACACACACCAAACACACACACACACACCAAACACACACACACACACCAAACACACACACACACACCAAACACACACACACACACCAAACACACACACACACCAAACACACACACACACCAAACACACACACACACCAAACACACACACACACAAAACACACACACACACACCAAACACACACACACACACCAAACACACACACACACACACCAAACACACACACACACACACCAAACACACACACACACACACCAAACACACACACACACACACCAAACACACACACACACACACACCAAACACACACACACACACACACCAAACACACACACACACACACCAAACACACACAAAACACACACACACACACCAAACACACACACACACACCAAACACACACACACACACCAAACACACACACACACACCAAACACACACACACACACCAAACACACACACACACACCAAACACACACACACACACCAAACACACACACACACCAAACACACACACACACAAAACACACACACACACACCAAACACACACACACACACCAAACACACACACACACACCAAACACACACACACACACCAAACACACACACACACACACCAAACACACACACACACACACCAAACACACACACACACACACCAAACACACACACACACACACCAAACACACACACACACACACACCAAACACACACACACACACACCAAACACACACACACACACACACCAAACACACACACACACACACCAAACACACACACACACACACCAAACACACACACACACACACCAAACACACACACCAAACACACACACCAAACACACACACCAAACACACACACCAAACACACACACCAAACACACACACCAAACACACACACCAAACACACACACCAAACACACACACCAAACACACACACACACACACCAAACACACACACACACACACCAAACACACACACACACACACCAAACACACACACACACACACCAAACACACACACACACACACCAAACACACACACACACACCAAACACACACCAAACACACACACACACACACCAAACACACACACACACACACCAAACACACACACACACACACACCAAACACACACACACACACACACCAAACACACACACACACACCAAACACACACACCAAACACACACACCAAACACACACACCAAACACACACACCAAACACACACACCAAACACACACACCAAACACACACACCAAACACACACACCAAACACACACACCAAACACACACACCAAACACACACACCAAACACACACACCAAACACACACACCAAACACACACACCAAACACACACACCAAACACACACACCAAACACACACACCAAACACACACACCAAACACACACACCAAACACACACACCAAACACACACACCAAACACACACACCAAACACACACACCAAACACACACACCAAACACACACACCAAACACACACACCAAACACACACACCAAACACACACACCAAACACACACACACACACACACACACACACACACACACACACACACACACACACACACACACACACACACACACACACACACACACACACACACACACACACACACACACACACACACACACACACACACACACACACACACACACACACACACACACACACACACACACACACACACACACACACACACACACACACACACACACACACACACACACACACACACACACACACACACACACACACACACACACACACACACACACACACACACACACACACACACACACACACACACACACACACACACACACACACACACACACACACACACACACACACACACACACACACACACACACACACACACACACACCAAACACACACACACACACACCAAACACACACACACACACACCAAACACACACACACACACACCAAACACACACACACACACACACACACACACACACACACACACACACACACACACACACACACACACACACACACACACACACACACACACACACACACACACACACACACACACACCAAACACACACACACACACACCAAACACACACACACACACACACACCAAACACACACACACACACACCAAACACACACACACACACACACCAAACACACACACACACACACCAAACACACACACACACACACCAAACACACACACACACACACCAAACACACACACATACACACACCAAACACACACACACACACACCAAACACACACACACACACACCAAACACACACACACACACACACACCAAACACACACACACACACACACACCAAACACACACACACACACACCAAACACACACACACACACACACACCAAACACACACACACACACACCAAACACACACACACACACCAAACACACACACACACACCAAACACACACACACACACACACCAAACACGTAAATATTTTATGGCCATTTTGCAGTTTTAGTAATGTGCTAGACTTAATGTTTCATCAACAATCAGGCTTAGTTTGAACTTAATCAGCTACTATAAATGTGTATAGTAGATAATAAGATAAATATAGATAAACTTTACCCATATAATATTCTTGTTTTAGTTGTACTCTTAGGTGTATCTCTCTGTGTTGCAACAGGAGCAAGTCAGTGGATTCTTGACCCAGAAACTAGAATAGTGTCATTGTCACAATCGTTAACCAACCACCCATTTTTCATTCTCTCTACAGTGGTTTTAAGTAAGTATTATTCAATGATTAAAATGATAGTTTAGAAAATTTGTAGGTTAAGTGATATCTGGGTATATCACTTAGCCTACTTAAAATTTTTGTTAAACCATTGAAAATTTTAAAACGTTGTGAGGGGCTAAGTAGTATATATGTGCATATGCAAATGTAGCTTTTGTGAATTGTTTTGATAAAGACCAAATCAGACCAAAGTCTGAAATGCAGAGACTTCTAAGTCACTGCAATGCAAGTTCTAGTAAGACGCCTTTCTAATAAGAAGTCCTAGTTTCTTGCTCGAAATTATTTTAGTCAGATACTAACAATTTAAGCAACTTATACTCATTATTGTTAACTTTAGATAACCACAAACCTACCAATAAAGGCAATTCATCGTCAACAATATAAGTTTCATTATATATGAGTTATATAATATCTACTCTACTTCAAAATAAGTCTTTTTTTCTCTTCTTTTTCAAAAAATTCAGCGTCTATTAGGTATACTATTACGTTTACATTGTTATCATTTTAAGATCTACCGTTCTGTCGTTTTAAGTTGGTAGTAATGAATTCACAACCAATTCTTTTGTTTCTGATAAGAATATTTATAACCTAAATTTTATATTATGTCATATTTTGAAGAACAAAAATCTAGTTCAAATCAACTATTCCTAAACCCTCTCAACCAATGAGAAGACCCTCATCTCAATTTACAAAATGTACAAATTGTGGCCGCATTGGTCATCTAAATACTGAATGCCGCTCTTCACGTTTCGTACAGCCAAACCAAACTTTTTCTAGGCCACACCAAAGGTTACCAAAACCAATATAATAATGGACCTAACAACTATCAAAACAATCAGAACCCTAATAGGAATCAATATTCCTCCAACAATCCACATTTCAACCAACAGAGACCTTCCTTTTCATCTCAAAATCAAAATCGTCCATCTGTTATTGAAAGAAACCCAAACTTCCAAAGGGCACATGTTTTAAACGAATACCCTGATGAAATGACGACTAACTATTATACAGACGATTACTATACAGATAATTATTATAATACCGATAACTATGAAAACTATGAAACAGATTATTATACAGAAAATAATCCACAAACTGATAACTTTTACGAAACCAATAACACACTCGACACAGGAAATTATCAGTATTTTCTTTCACTTCAGAATCAAAATCATCCTCCCAATCATACGAACCACTCAACGGATATTACGAATATCCAAGAACA
Organism: Diabrotica undecimpunctata; assembly: GCF_040954645.1. Lineage (NCBI taxonomy): Eukaryota > Metazoa > Arthropoda > Insecta > Coleoptera > Chrysomelidae > Diabrotica > Diabrotica undecimpunctata. The sequence continues at coordinate 76,926,665 of NC_092810.1, forward strand.
AATCCAAGCACTCAGTTTGGACAACTTTCATCTGGATCTTAATTTTCTCGAACAGACATTCCTGTAACCCCATTTCATACAATAAGTTCCAAAAATTTATATTACATTAAGGATGCTATACTTTTTCCATCGTCAATTTGCCAAGCGTCGGCTTTTGAGATTCTTTGATGCCAATGCCGATCATTGGCGTGGAAATTAAGAAAAGGGATCAGTTATCAAACGCATATTTCAAGAAAAATCATATAATTTTTATTAATTTTTACATAATTATATTCAGGAAAATTTCTCAATTTTTGGGCAGAAATTGTTTAAACAATTTTTTAAACAAATTCAAAATATCACCTTTTGTGCTCCAAAAAATATTTTTTAGGTTTTTGGGTGACTCTAAATAAGATCTATGTCATTTTTCTCAAAAGTTAATAGTTTTGGAGATATAGGCGATTTAAAATCCGAAAAATGCGATACCTAATATGCATTTTCGAGGCTTGAAAAATATGTAAATGAGTATTTTTGAGATTCAAGAGTATCTAAACTAAAGTATCAACATTGATTTTGGTGAGAAATCGGAGCAATATTTTCCGTAGCAGAAAAAGGTGATCTTTTGAATTTGAATTGTTTCCGGCAAAAATGTCCGGCACCCTTCAACCTTCGATTTGTTTAAACGGGACATTTTTGAATAGGACTCTTCAAAGGACAGAATCAGTTTTTTTTTTCAAATGGGAGCGGGCTCACAACATCGAATAAATAACAAATTAATTCTTTCAAATTAAAGCTTGTTAATTTTAGTGATTTATAAGAATATTGGACTTATTATTTAGTTTTTACATAAACCATAATATTTTTTTACAATTATCTGTAAATAATGGCTCATTCTGTCAGAAAATCACATCGCATCGCATCTTTAGACAGCCAATTGTAGATTTAGGATCGAGATTACAAATAATACTGAAAAACTAAAATTGCGAATTTTGTCATGAAATTTGGTATGTGCGGTTACAATAAGTGGAACAACTTTTCCAAATAAGTTTTTCCGATTTCTCTAACGCGAAGCAAAATATCGAAAATTTACCCTGTTTGTGGATTCGCAGTAAGCCGCGTTTAAAATTTAAATTTCAGATGACTATCTTAAAAAAATGTGCACTATCAACATGTATGACTGTGCAAAATGTCAAATCTGTATGTATTTTAGTAGCTGATATATAGAGGTGTCTTCATCTTAAATGCGACACACTGTATAATAATGAATACTAGTGTTCAAGATGCATCGCGATAGCTGTAAAGAAATTAATTAGAAGGACTGAAAAGAATCGTCAGAGTCTTCTGAAGTCGAATCGTTCCCAGGTTGGATAACTATTGGTGCTATTGCCGGTAAAACAGGATATTCGTTTTCTATTTTTACAACATGAGCTTCGCAATTTTTCCACACATCGCTATTAATGCCACTAATTATTTCTCGAATATTCTCAATGGCCATTGTGCTTAATGTTGGTGACTGATTATATTTTCGCAATCGTTTTTTTACGGTACCCCAAACCATTTCAATTGGATTAAAAATGCAATAGTATGAGGGTAAACGCAAAAGAGTATGGCCGTGCCTGCTGCAAATGGTGTCAATAACGTATTCGTTTTTAAAATTCCGACTTTTGATCATTCTAATTAATTCTTTCTTTACTGGAATCTTTTTAGGAACAGTGATGTTTTTAAGTTGCATAAATTTTAAAATTTCGTCCTTTTTCGTGTTATTATTAGGTATTTTATTTAATATGCGGGAATGATCCGACGCATTATCCATAACAATCACTGAATTCGGCGGAATATATAATTATATTCAGGGAAATCTCTTAATTTTTCACGAATCAGTTCTAAAGTAGGCACTCTATTTTCTTTGTAAAAATTGTAAACTGTTCCCTGAATAACGTCTTTTGCAGCAGTGTCAATCCTACCCAATTTTTTATTTGGTCGCTTTCGTTTTAAGGAATGATCTGTAACTGTGCCTAATTTAATAATTGTATATATCGTCTTATACCCGATTTTTTTAATACATGAATTCTCGAAACAATTGCATTATCAATTGTAAACTGTTCGCTGAATAACGTCTTTTGCAGCAGTGTCAATCCTACCCAATTTTTTATTTGGTCGCTTTCGTTTTAAGGAATGATCTGTAACTGTGCCTAATTTAATAATTGTATATATCGTCTTATACCCGATTTTTTTAATACATGAATTCTCGAAACAATTGCATTATCAGCCATCCCAATATTTTCTTTTTTCAAACACTCATACATATTTAAAACTATTCTTTGGGATTGTACGTGCAAATCTTTATTTTTTAATTCGGAGCTGTCATTAACATAATTGTCATTATTTATTGATAACACAGAAGTTGATGCATCTTAAAAAATGCCATCCTAGAAAAATATAATATTACTTATAACTTATATTACTTATACCTTATAATAAGCCTCCGCCTCTACAAAAGGAAATATTTTAGGGTGTCACATAGCCAGACAACCAGGTGTTCATTAGAATTTACGGCTTTGCGCCTTCGCTGTTGCCATAATGCATGAGTTTAAAATTAGTGAATATAACCTTAATACCATTATTAATATATCTGCAATTTTTCATGTTTCCAGGTAAGGTATAAAATCAATGAAATTTGGAAAAAAATAATACAATTCTTGAAACCGTTTTTGAGAACTTGGATTCTTAAAAGTTGTCTGATTTCTTAAAAGTCGATCATTATATCTATAAAAGTATTACCGCTAAATTCACCAACAGGGCAACGTCGAACGTTCAAATTCTCTCCAGACTACAATGTTGCCAATATTCGAAAATTACTTAGAATATAAGTAATATATACAAAGTTCACGGTTGCTTTAATTCATTAGTGAAGAGTCCATGGAAATATTAGTACCTAGTTAATTAATTTATATATATATTTTTTGAGAATATGTTCATATTATTTTTTAAGAGTGTCGTTCGTTGACTAGCAATTGAATAATAACGAATAGAGAATAGAGAATATTTTTTAAATATAACCTTAAATATAACAATGGTTAAAACTAGCCTACTTTATGGAGCTGAGACATGGAGAATAACCGAAAAATATAAGAAAAAGGTCGAAGCCACGGAAATGGATGCCATCAGAAGATCGATGAGAATATCAAGAGCCGACAGAATACGGAATGAAGTGATAAAACAACAAATGGGTATAGAGGGCACTATAGTTGAGGATATTGAGAGAAAACAGCTCATATGGTATGGGCATGTGAGCCGAATGGGGGACGAAAGATTGCCTAAAAAAACGATGATGTGGCAACCCTCAGAGAAGAGGAAACGAGGAAGACCACCACAGAGCTGGAACCTGGGAGTTAGGAAAGCGATTAGCGCTCGAAATCTGGACGAAAACCTAACTCAAGACAGAATACAGTGGCGTTTGGGAGTCGGACAACGTCGTAAGACGTTATAAAAAACCGAATATATATATATATATATATATATATATATATATATATATATATATATAACCTTAGGAATTTTAGGAAATATGTCATGACAACCTTGATTTGAAAGGCGGTCTCTTTGATACCAGAATGAGACATGTTTATGTTGGAAAATTATTAGTGGATGTACTATACCAACACTTTTAAACTTTTAATCGACACAGGTGCTGGAATCACTGTTATCAAAGAAAACACAGCACAGCATCATATAGATTTCCCGAAAACGTTACTATTCAAGGTATAACCGATCAAAAATTGTTAATATCAGAATTTGCCCTGATTCCCTTCACTAACGATAATCCTCACAAAGTCTTTATTTTCAATTTAGACATTGATTTCGATGGCATAATAGACCTAGACTTTCTAGATCATTATGAATGCGTAATAGATCTCTAATCCCGACAGTTGTATACAAATTTTAAAACTCTCACCCTTCACAAAGTAGGACACGAAACAAACACACCTCCCAAATACAAATCACTGACACACCCTACAGAAACAAGACAAAACGAACCTAAAATAAAAATTAAATCAGATTCTAACAGGAATCAAATTTAAAATACCAGAACCCTATGAATGAAAAATACACTATCGTAAAAAACCGAGATCAAGACAAAAATCTTGAAAGACCGGAGAGAAAACGAATAAAAGGGAAAAACAGAATTACCATTGACAGCCGGACCGAACAAATATGCAGACTAAAATGCAACTTATTAAATACACATGCCATATTATCAGCTCAAGAAATAGAAAAAGTTAGATTACATCATGCATTAGTCCATGTAGACGAAAATGGAGAATTCTTAACTTCCGTCCTAATTGCTAATGCTATACCGAAGACAATCGAATTTTCAGACATTTCATTCGCAACTTTCAAAAATTCGGAGACAATCCTATCCTACAACGGAAATGATTTTGAAGAACCCGTAGTAGATAGAACACGAATAATTAAAGAACAACTTAGAATTGATCATCTAAATTGCGAAGAACAAGAACTAATTCTAGATATATGTACTGAATATGCAGATATATTTTATGTCGAAGGCGACAAACTGACCTTCAAAAACGAAATCAAGCACAAAATCGAAACAAACAACTCTAAACCTATTTTCACTAAATCCTATAGATATCCTCAAATACATAAAGAAGATACGCAAATTAATAAAATGTTAAAAGGAATAATCCAGAAAAGCGTCTCGCCCTTGTCGAGTCCAGTCTGGGTCGTACCGAAGAAATTAGATGCGTCAGGAAAACAAAAATGGCGAGTTGTTATTGATTATCGAAAGCTTAACAAACTCATAGTACAAGACCGTTATCCTCTACCACAACTATCGGAACTATTGGACCAACTAGGAAGATGCCAATACTTCACAACACTAGATTTAGCGTCTGGCTTTCACCAGATTGAAATCGAGCCACAAGACATCCAGAAAACGGCCTTTTCCGTAGAAAATGAACATTACGAATTTGTCCGTATGCCATTCGGACTAATGAATGCTGTATCTACTTTCCAAAGAGTAATGGACAACATCCTCTGAGGAATACGAAACGAAAGATGCTTAGTGTATATGGATGACAAAATTATCTACTCACCCACTATTCATGATCACATGTCACGACTAACAGAAGTTTTTAAAAGGTTACGAAAAGCAAATTTGAAAATACAGCCAGTTAAGTGCGAATTTTTAAGAAAAGAAGTCGCATATTTGGGCCACCTTGTAACAGAAAATGGTGCAAAACCAAATCCAGCTAAAATATTGTTTTGTATTTATTTATACAAAGTATTATTTCTGCTTTCTGGTGGTTGGTACTGATAAATAACTGATAAACTGAATAAAAACTGAATTTATTTGTACATTGCTTACACTATGTTCAACTGTGTTATAAGATCGTTACATTATTCGACATGATCCTTTTTATAATGCTATTGTCATGCGCGCTGTCATCAGCTGACAAGCGACGAGAACTTATTTGCCCTACATTTGTGTATTCTGCAACAAATATCTTGCATCAAAAACTTCCCGGAACCAAAGAACACCACAGAAATAAAATCATTCTTAGGCTTACCCGGTTACTAAAGAAGATTTATTCCAAATTTTGCCAACATTTCTAAACCACTTACGAAACTTTCTCAGAAAGACGTACCTTTTATTTTTAATTCTGACTGCAAAGAAGCTTTTAACGAACTCAAAAATATTTTAACATCAGATCCAATACTTATATATCCGAATTTTGAGGAACCATTTTTACTAACAACTGACGCTAGTGCATTCGCGATTGGAGCCGTTATATCGCAAGGCCCTATTGGAAAATATTTACCCATAGCTTATGCTTCCAGAACATTATGCGGTGCCGAAACAAAATATTCGACTATAGAGAGATAATTATTAGCTATCGTATGGGCAGTCAAACATTTTAGACCGTATCTTTTTGGCCGAAAATTCAGCCTTATTACCGATCATCGACCCCTTACATGGCTTTTCTCGATAAAAATCCCGGAAGCCGATTAGCGCGTTTACGCCTAAAACTCGAAGAATACAGTTATAAAATAGAACATCATACAGGAAAAATAAACAGAAATGCAGATGCCCACTCAAGAATAAAGATTAACCATTTCAAAGATTGTGCAAACTTTCAATCAAAAATCTCATTACATGCATCGAATGAACATGACACGGAAACTCAAGAAAACGAAGACGACGATGAAGAAAATATAGAAAAAATGTCCGAAGAACTTGACAAGTTTATCGAACTGTAGTCAATAATCGACATCAAACTAACATTTTCTAGTGTTAACCATCCACAATCTAATGGATCTGTAGAAAGATTTCATGCCACACTCTCAGAAATGATTAGAGCAAACGAAGCCGAGAACCCAAACGATCATCCCTTCACTATACTTCCTTATGCAATAATATGATATAACAACACAAAAAATAAGACCCACGGTTTTACACTATATGAACTTATATTTGGGCACACTGCATGCCGACCACCAGAAACTCTATACAATCAAAAAACACTAATGAGTAAATATTGTACTCTTTTTATTATTAATATAATTTATTATCTAAGCTTCTACACTTATAACACTTATAAGTTTATTTAAAGTCTTTATTTGTACAATATAACTAATTTATCTTACGTTAATAATTATATAATTTATCTACGTGCGTTACATTTTAAAAACTCGACGCGATGTTCAAAATTTAATTGTTCTTCAAGAACTTTCGTGTTTATATATAAAGCACCGTTAAACTAGAATCTCGTCGAAGGATGTCGACCTGACCTTTGGCGAAAATACTGGAAGGTCACGCCATACTGGTTTTATTCGGCCTAAGGAGACCCGTCGATCTTCTTACTAGAAAATACTCAAATTAATAAGGATATTAGTAATAAATATGTTTACAGTTTTGAGTCATATGATGCGTCATTATCTATCGTAACATTGCCCCCCTCTTAAAAGATGGTCCCTCCTGGAACCTTGTCGGGACTGGAACTGGAACGGTATGCTGGTATTGGCAACTGGACCCTCTTTTACAACTTCCAGTTGTATAAAAATGACAAGGGACGGTTTTCTCTCCGCACCAGTAACTATGCGGATTGCAACAGACTAATACCTGGACTTCGGTGTCTTTAAAGATCTCCTCCACCATACTTCGGATAACCCTCCAATCTAATTGGCGGCACTCTAACTTTGGCATGGCTAAATTTTGCACGTCGGACTCTAGTACGTGCTCTCTCAATTGAAGTCAGGCTTCCCATACATCTCGGTAGGTAGGTTGGGTAAAGTGGTTCATCTTGGAGTTTCAAGGCTTTATCGGGAGCTGGCACTTGGCATTGAAGTTCTGCAACTCGACAGAACTTCCTTCGAAATACGGATGCCAACCCTGGTGCGTCTTTGATACTGGCCGGGATGGTAAGGGCCAGTTTCAAAGTTTCTTTGTTTCTTCAGTGGTAACAACATGTCTTGCTTTACTGGTACCTTCATAGGCACCCATGAATTCCTCAAACGTGAGGTCAGACACATCTTGGACTTGGTTTACTTCCACTTCTTCATCTACGTCGTGGTCACCTTCGAAAGACGCCAGCCGGTTATGGTGTACTATCATCGGCTTTCCCCTCGGAATCTTGCTTATTCGGTAGATGACATCGTTGATCTTCTCCATAATGAGGTATGGACCTTCCCAAAACTGCTGCAATTTGGGAGAACCTTTTCGCTTTTCGGCTTGTGTATCGTACCGTTTCTTCATTCGGTCGCTAGCGATCTGAAGATGGGAACGGACCAACTCGTGTACATCGTCCATTCTTCTCCGTAATTCAATCACATAATCTTCACCTGCTACATCTTCTCCAGGTCGACACCCAAACTCTAAATCACAAAGTAGTCGCATCTCGCGTCCGAATAGGACTCTGGCTGGTGTCTGGCCTGGTAATTCGTTAACAGCAGATCTGTAGGCCATTGTGAAGAACGGAAGATATTGGTCCTAGTCTCGCTGATGATCGGACACCATCTTTGTCAAATACTTGCCAACTGTCCTATTCATCCGTTCTACCATACCATCCGATTGCGGATGATATGCTGTAGTTCTTGTTTTCTTCATGCCTAGTCTATCACATATTCCTTGGAATAGATCGCTTTCGAAGTTCCTGCATTGGTCACTATGGATCTCCAAAGGCACTCCAAATCGGCTGATATATTCTTGAATCAACTTATCTACAACGGTGGCGGCCCTCTGGTCTGGAAGTGCGTAAATCTTGACCCACTTAGTGAAGTAATCCATTACTACCAACATGTACAACAACTACAGAACCTCGTCGTTCCGTCATTCTTCTTAACCAGGATCACCGGAGAAACCCATGGGCTCGTAGAAGGTTCTATCACCCCGTCTTTCTTCATTTCCTGAACAATCGTTTCAGCTTCCTCTCTTTTCGCCTGTGGTAATCGTCGAGCTGTTTGACGAATTGGCTTAGCATTACCAGTATCAATTTTATGCTTAACAACGGTTGTTCTTCCCGTCTTTCCTCCTTTCGGCTCGAAAATATCTCGATACTCCCGAAGAAATTCCCTTAATTTCCTTTTCTCCATCTGATTTAGAGACTGTCCCGCAACTGCAACCATTTGGTCGAATTTGTCGTTGGAATTATCAGATGTTGTCGCCTGACGGATTATGGATATCACAGGTACACAAGTTCCTACTTTTGTCTCTTTCTTGATGGTCACTGGGTAGTCATTGACATTGATAAGTCTCACAGGAATTTCTTTAGCCGAAGTCACCAATTCCTTTCCAATTATGATTCCACGGCCAACCTCGTCGTCATGGTTCCAAGGCTCCACCATAACAGGTGTCCCTTCGTCCACAATTCCCTGTAGCCGCGCTACTATGATCGTTTCGCTTCTCGCAGGCAGGACTGTATCTTCTTTAATGGCTGCTTGCACAGTGTTGTCATCATGTGGATGAAGAAATACCTCCTCGTTGCCAACTTTGATTACCTTATTCTTAACATCCAATTGGAATCCATGCATATTCATTACGTCCATTCCTAATATAACATCTTCTTCGATGTCAGCAACTATAACAGTATGGACTAACTTTTCTGCTCCAATTCCCAATTGTACCTGGATTTCTCCATGAATGTTGGCATTTTCACCTGTAGCGGTCCGAAGTCGCAACCTCGTTGGTAACAGTTTTTTACGGCTGTTTTTAACTGTCGGGCGTATAATGGTTCTGGTCGCTCCGGTATCCACCAACAACGTATACCTTTTACCATTTATTTCTCCATCTACATATACACTATCTTCACGACATTTCAAAGAAGCTATTAGTATGAGAGGGTCTTTGGAAAAGTTCCGGGTCGAAGCTGCCCCCTAAGGCCGACCCGTTCTAGTTTTCCTGATGGTGAGTTTCTTGATTTGCATCGTACCTAGGGTGCTTACATGAACTTCGTACGTGTCCTATTTCGCCACAATTCCAACATCTTATGGTCTTCGTTTTCTTGTATGTCATACTTTTCATCATATTAACGAGCTGGTCAAGTTTATCTTCATCTCCTTCCTCTTTTGCAGTCCTAACTTTGCTGTACCCGCCAGAGGCGTGCGTAACTGACTCGTATTTGAGGGCGGCAGATAAGACATCAACCAGCGTCTTGTGACGAGCTAATCGCAGTGTTCTCTGCATTTCATGATCACGAAGACCATCAATAAATGTTTGAACGGCCAATTTTTCCATCATGTCTTCGGGAGCTGTTGGATAAGCATATCGTACTAATCTGGCAATATCTACCTCATATTCTTGAACAGCCTCATCTTTCTTTTGGCTTCGATTTTTAAGCTGCGACTGATATACATGCTCCAAATGTTCGTGGCCATATCGCATATTTAACCTCTTCTTAAGTTGTTCGAAATCATCCGTCTCCTCTACGGCTATGGTCTGAAGCACAACTAAGGCATCTCCTCGAAGAGCAATAGTCAGGTTTACAGCCTTTTCTTTTTCAGACCATCCATTCGCTCTTGCGGCTGATTCGAACTGTTTCATGTAGTTGTTCCATGATGATTTTCCGTCGAAAGTTGGGACTTTAACATGAACAAAACCTCCACTTCCTTCAAATTTCGGCCGTATTTCCAACTTACATTTCGTCTCGTCTTTTTTTGTCTCTACTGTATTTGGATTGTATCCTCTCTCTGCCGTCCCTGTTTCCTCCATCTTCCTTTCCATATCTTTTCTTCGAAGGCCAACATATCGGCAGCAACTCGGTTTTTTAACGAAGACATTCTATCGTCGAGGGCAGACATCTCAGAAGTGACTTTAGAGATTTCCAAAGAGATGTTAGCAGAGACTTTGCTTTCCAGAGAAGAAATCTCGTTAGAAACTTTGTCTTCCAAAGAAGCGATGTCGCCGGAAACTTTGTTCTCTAATGATGCGATGTCACCAGAAACTTTGGCCACATCACCAGAAACTTTGGCCACATCAGAAGAAACTTTCGAAATCGACGAGATAACAGTAGCATGTTTGTCTTTAAATATATAAGTTTCTGGATCTAAACCATCTTGCTCCAAAGCGTTCTTTAGTCGTTGGACTAACTCAGCCTTTTTTCCGGTAGAAGCTAATTCTCTATCCTCGAGATGTCTTCTTAAATTCGTCACTGTGAGCTCAGAAATCGTAGTCATTCTCACAATTTATTTACTATTCCACTTTTGACACCACTGTTGTTTTTATTATTGATCTAATTTATTGTTTTTTATATATTATCTAAGGTGTTACACTTATAACACGCCATACTGGTTTTATTCAGCCTAGGAAGATCCGTCGATCTTCTTACTAGAAAATACTCGAATGAATAAGGATATTAGTAATAAATATGTTTACAGTTTTGAGTCATATGATGCGTCATTATCTATCGTAACAATATATTCGGGACCTGAATAATCGCATGGAATATTTTTACAAAGTAGCCAGAGCAAAAACAGAAAGACAGAAAGAAAAGGCGAAAGTAAGATTTGACGAGAATATTTCCGAACGAAGACCTGATTTTAAAATTGGTGACAAAGTTTACGTAAAAAGAATCCCAAATTAAATCAAAATCGGATAATTTTTTTAATGGACCTTTCGAAATTCAAGAAGTATTTACAAATTCCGCAATTATCCTTAATTCCAAAACTAACCAAACCTCTTAAAGTAAATTTTGACAGACTAAAACCTTATTTTGAATAATTTTCCTTTACAGATTCTATGGACTCCTTTCTATCGTCCAATCCCAAAATCTCCTCACTCCCATTAATAACACAATTGGAATATTTTTTCATGAAAAAGGAACTATACGAATATCTAACGACAAATGGACTTTACTTGTTTACAAAGAATTATTCCCTATCAAAACTACAATATCCAACAATGACAGAATTTTGGAAAACCTATTAGAAAAATTTATTAACGTGGATACACCGAGAAAACTTGCCTTTCAAACCGAAGTTCAGACACATGTTAGTCTACTAAAACAAATCTCAAACTCCGTTAACTTAAAATATATAGAAATAACCTCTGACACAGTACCTTATAATAAACGCTTAAAACGCGGTTTAGTAAATGGTATTGGAACAATCTAGAAATCTATTACTGGAAATTTAGACGCCTCTGACGGCGAATACTTTAATAAATGTATAAGTAGGATAAATTCCGATGAAACTCAAATTGAAAATCTCTTAAAAAATCAAATATCTGTTACCACTTCAGTTATAAGAACTTTCAACACTACAATTCAAAAATTGCAAATAGACGAAGAAACTTTTAACAAAGACTTAAAAACTATCGAGACTACACTTCTGGACATTAATAATGACATCTCCTTTTACCAAGCACAATTACAAATACTATATTTATGTGAGTCCTTAATGGAAAGCTACGTATTTTTAGAAAATTATTTAAATGATATATAGTCCATTTCCATCATATTGATAGCACATTATGTATGTAAATCCCTAAACTGTTGATACGGGTGACTCAATGAAAAATAGATATTTGTCAACAAGTTTACAGAAGTATATAGGAAAACAATTTTAAATTGTGTATGACCACCAGGTATAAAGGTTGAAGCAGAATAGAATACAATAGTTTTGAGGGTTACTAATCCCTAAATAAAGTTGCCAGTGTCGGAGTGATGGAGATTAACAGGTACTAATGAATTTGCAAGAAATGTAAGATGTTTATTTTATTGGTTATATATAAAATAATTTGTGGCCGTAACAGGGGCCGATTTGTAAAAAAAATGAATATTATTTTAATCAAATTCCATTTCAGATTCACTGCTTTCTTCAGAATCTAAGGAATCTTCAACTCCAATGTTAATTATTACCGGTTCCAGCATTGCATCAGTCATATTATCCAAATTCCACATTTTATTTTCTTCCTTGTGAGCATGACTAATAGCATTTTTCCAATTTTCTGGAGTTACTTTTGATAAGGAATGTTCTAATAATTGTTGTAAGTCTTCTAATTTAAAAGTTTTGTTGTTGCGTCCGACTTCACCCTTTACTTGAGACCATATATTTTCTATCGGATTCAGATCACAGTGGTATAGGGGTAAACGTAAAATAATTACATCACGGTTTAATGCCATTTCATCAATTATATATTTTTTATAAGCTGCTTTATGTTGCCTTACAATAGGTAATAATTCCTTTTTTGTCGAATTCTCCTTGTACTCAATTGCGTGTTTATCCAACCATTCGATTATCTCTCCTTTTTTCCATGCCGTTGTTGGCAATTTTTCTGCTAGTCTTGAATGGTAACTAGCATTATCCATGACTATGACAGAATTTTTTGGAATTAAATCCAACATTTGCTCAAAATATTCTTCAAAAACGTCAGCAGTCATTTCCTCGTGGTAATCTTTGGTTGATTTTGAGGCAAAAATTCCAGTAGATACACTTTCGATGAATGCCTGACGGGAACTTTTCACATTTGTATCAACCCATAGATATGGTACAGTATGACCTTCATTTAGCCAAGTCTCGTCCAAATAAAAAATTGTTTTCCCTTCTTCTCGGTACTTTTTAATAGTTCTTAGATAATCTCGTCTCCAACATACAATGTAATCTTTTTCAATTAAAACGGATTTTCTTCTATTCTTTTGCCATAGAAATCCCATCTCTCTCAATAGTCCCCATAATTTCTTGTTGCTTATGATTGGTAACTCTTCGTTTTCTCTAATTAATGTTTGGATTTTGTCCAATGTTGGAAATTCTTTGTTAAAAAAAAATGAGTGAACGCTGCGTCTTATCATGTTTTTATGTATTTCTTCAATTTCCAAGGGTTTACTCCCTCCACTCTTCTTGGGAGATGAAACAGTTCCTCCTTTTCTTTCTTTTAGGAATCTATAAATTGTTGCTTCTCCAACCCCTGTCATATTTGAACACATGTTAACGATTTCACGAACATTACTTAAAGGGCGTTGATGTACAAGTGCATCGTGTACATTTAATATTATATTTTTCTCTCTTAGACTGAAGGCACCTTTAAAACTACACTTAACCGGGATAAAACCTGTTGTCGACGTCATTTTTAAATGCAAATAACAAAATATCGACACCAAAAACGTAGGTAGGTAAGACATGAACAATGTACATCTACAAACTAAATGGAAGATGCAAACAATTTCTAATTTATATTATTGGCATAAGCTGTAATGTGGCATAAAAACTACTTAAACTATCATTAGTAAAGCCTTATCAGTAATTCCAGGTAATCGTTTAAAGAAGGTATTCTTTTTGTGTCAGGCGATAACTTGTATAGAAAACAATAATCACCTTTAAATTACTGTTTACATTAATTTATTTCGTGAAACATTGAATTCTCTCGTTAATCACCCGTGTATAATTAACAATAATCGTGTGGCATATATACCGACGTTTTTTACGCACAAAAAAGGTATAGTGAGATTAGTGGACACTTATTTTACAGAAGATTTTTTGAAAGACAATGAATTGTTGACGGCATCTTAAAATATTAATTTTTTTATTTATTTCAAAACAAGTATAGGGTGACACCTATGGTTTTTTGACCTGTTGAGGATTTGCATACATAATGTGCTATCATTATGATGGAAAAGGACTATACTAAATTCTATCACATTCTCTCGCCTGCAAACTCTACATAGTTCTATTATTTCGCCCATAGACTTAATGGACGCATTAAAAGAAATCCCACAGTCATTACAAAATAACGTATTGCCTCTACCCTCTTATATGTCAAAAATATATCTCAGTATATCGACATAATAAAACTACAAGCTTATGAGCTTGATTCAAAAATTGTTTTCGTTCTCGAAATTCCGTTAGTTGGTCCCGAAATTTTCACCTTGTATCAATTATATTCAATACCAATATTAGATAATCAAACTGGTTTTCATCATATACTTTCAACTGTTCATAAATACATAGCGCGAGATGATGATTCAATTTCATATGTCTTACCCATGGACACCGAAAAATGCAAACAAATCAGTCAAAACCAAAGAATGTGTACAGACATTCTTCCGTATCCCATAGACACAGATGCTATATGTGAAGCCCAGCTTTTGAAACCTCTCAGCAACTTACCAAAAACTTGCCAGATGTCCATGCTCTTGGCACAAGGCTACAATGTACAAGAAATTGACCAATTTATGGTTACTAACCATTTCCGATCCATTACCAGTAACAATCAAATGTACAAGAAAAGACGTCACTACACAAATAAATCAAAACAAATTCAATCCTAAGTTTAATTCCCGAATGTATTGCATTCATCGGCAGTATCAGAATTCATGCCAGAGACCAAATTGAGAAATATACAAATATCAGGTATAGAAGTCACCCAGTTAACGTACCCTACAGATGCTGGGACCAGTCACCTATCAAAATTGAAACCACTAAATCTCAGTAAGAACAACATAGATGACTTAAATATTGCACAACACAAATTGGACCAATATTCAGAAGAACTGGACCATATTGTGAGCCAATCACTCATTGAGGAACATCTACCCTTATTCACTATATCAACCTTATCCCTGATTATTATCCTAGTTATCTTATATCTTCTCTGCAAATACCGAACCAAAGTATTCCCAAAAATAGCAGTCTCCTCGTTCCAGGATCAGTCTCCAACTTCACTACCACGCGGAAATTCCATTAGACAGAAACTTCAAAGCTTAACCTCCTTCAGAAGAAGACCCAATATCCAACAAGAAAGCGAAGAAGAAGCAGAAACACCAATCACTCTGTAAAAGTCAAAGCAATGGCATTGACTTTTCACTAATAAGGGGAGCTGTTATATGAGAAAATATTAACCTTGAACTAGCTCAAGTTCGCCGACATCAGATTTCATCATCCCATTCCCATAGAAACTTCTGAGCACGCAGTAGAAGAACTGTGTACGAACCGTCGGCCAATATTCATGGGAACAGCGATTCAGCACTTCATACCAAACCTATAAATTACCATTTTCAGATGCCGGAAACACTCTTAGCTGCAACTTCGACCAGTCCAGTTATTGTAGTCATTTTAAATTAATTTAATTTTGTACTATTGTTTAATATTTAATGTGTAACAAATAAAGTTTTTTTTTTTAAAGTCAAATAAGTGATTAGTGATCAATATATTATTCGTTTTTATAGTTATTGATAATTCAGGTCGGTCAGATAACTCAGCGGACCAATCGCATTCACTTCACTGTGAATGATTTAGTGGCCGATAGTTCAGACAGTGGTCAGAAAACAAAAAGTCTAACGTAGTAGTTTAAAATTTCAAATGGATCTGCTACTTAGACTACAATCCGCTTGTGTTTCGGATCGATCTATGGATGAGCAGTACGGCAAGAAATGGGACCTTGTGTCTCGGTGTAACTCACTCCATAGATCCCTACCGGATAAGGGTGTACGCTTAGAAACCGACATATAGACGATAATTTAAAATCTTGCACAATGAGAAATGAACGTTATGTTGTTCACAATATTTTGTGTTGAATAGATAATATAGATACTATTTGTACATATCTATTAGCTATTTTTGCTAATTTTTTTTGTTTCGTTTTTAGTTGTGATATTACTACTTGGTGTGCACAAAAGAGTTATTGCAGCTTCAATAATAACTTCGAGAACGAGGGAAGTTTTAGGAGATTTCAACATGTCATGTGACGATAGCGGTAAACTAATTCTACGACCAAGGCCAACAAATATTACCTGACAGTTACATTGCTAGTGTAGTGTTTTGTAAATATTTGTTCTAATAAATAATTGTTTTGTATTAAATTGTGTAATTGTATTTTTCACTTATTGATATTGTTTTAATATAAATTCATCTAATATCGTTGCCATTGAATATTTTCGGTTTCGTGCAGTTACAAACATTTTTTATAAAAAAATGGTTACTGCTTTGACTCATCATAAAAATTACATTTTTGATAGCTACTTTCAAACGATGTCATACGATAAAATAGATACAATAAAATATAAATATATTACTATGAATAATTTACACCATATGAACAAAACCGACATCATGGAAAAAATAGCGACATTGAGATGGCAATGGGTAGCACATGTAGCAAGACAAGACACCAACAGATGGTCTCATAAAGTGACATTCTGGAGACCTCGAGAAACAAAAAGAAGCGTGGGAAGACCCAAAAAGAGATGGATAGACAATATAACAGCTGTAGCTGGAAAGCAATGGATGAGAATTGCAAAAGATAGGGAAGCGTGGAAACAATTGGAGGAGGCCTATGTCCAACAATGGATGAATGAAGGCTGAAGAAGAAGAAGAAGAACAAAAAGTTAAGGAAAATTAAAAATTTAGTATTTGGTAGGTTGCAGTTTAGAAGAAATTTTCCTGGGTGTATAACGAGATTGTGGGAAGTTTTAAGAAAAAATGGTTGAGTTTACCGAAAGTACAAGCTGAATATAGCCGCAAATGTCAAAAATATTTCGGTTTGGCAGTGTTGGCATGTTTTTATAATGCATATTTTGTATGCTTCAAATATAAAGAGATAAAGCTTTTAAAAAGTACATTTTGATTATACTATTTTATGAATTCTGCAATTTTTAATTTATATGAAGCAATAACTAGTAAATATTTGTCTCTTTCGAGATTAATTGTAAACATCTGTTGTAATCTGGCAACTGCTAATTTGACGATTGCCAAATCTATTCCCTAATCTATCAAAGGGTAATTGCTAAAAAAATTTCTAATAATTAACTGCAATTAATCTACAAAGAAACAAATATTTACTCATTGTTGTTTTATATAAATCAAAAATTGCAGAATTCATAACATAATATAAACAAAATGTACTTTTCTAAACATTTATCTTTTTATATTTGAAGCATACAGCATCTACATTATAAAAACATGCCAACACTGCTATACCGAAATTTTTTGTTCCATGTTTGACATTTGCGGCTATAATCAGCTTGTACTTTCGGTAAACTCAACCGAAAAAATTACTAATATCAGTTTCTAATATTATATTGTTGAATTGGATTTTTTTGATTGGCACTTAAGATAATACGAGTACTATTTTTAAGGAAAGGTAGTCTGAGATGGCACAGTAGCAATATAAATGCTGTTCGTAGTCCAATGGCCCTCTGTATGTACAGATGTATTTGTAACGAAATCTTGTAGCAACTTTCCCGTCAAGGTAGGATTTATCCTTGTCGGTTTTTGTAAAAGCATCAACATTTTATATTAAGACAACGAAATATAGATTTTCTACATTAGCTAACAGATGGCCGTCTTTACTTTTTTAGATGACTGTAACAGTTATACTGTGGTATGTAAAGTTAAGTAGCTTGCAAATTAAGAAACAAATCCAATAAATTTTCACTATTTCAAATAGTGTAATTAATCTGATACGTTGGTAACATAACTTAACCTGGAAGGGAAGTTGAGGATTAAAAGAGAAATGAAAAAAAGTTCAAGTATGTTCACTTTACAAAGGTGTTTTGAAAGACACAACGGCGAGCTTTGGGACGTGGGTCTATAGATCTAGTATGTGAGATATTTAGGTCAAAAATAATTTGGAATTGAAACGTACCAACTGAAATTAAAGTAGACACAATTTGGTACTAAAAGAAAGCAAAAATTATCTTTTTTCGAGGGACAAGGAAAACTATATCTGACATGAGAAGATTGGTTTAAGAAAAATATTAAAAAAATAACAAATATGCTAAAACTCTCTTTAAAACCAAAATTTATGCATACTTAAAGAGAACGACAAACTAACATACCTTATATGGTGGCTCTACATTCCAGTCAGAATTATTTTGTTATTTCCCAAAAGAAAAGATGACATTGAGAGAAACTAGACAATTCAAATTTGTTAGCAACCAGCTATTTTATTACACGCTGTAACATAAATTTAACTGAACCTAATCTTACAAACAAATGTCCATTCCAAATTAATACTTGTTTAAATCATTATTCAATGTTACATATTAATTTCTCTCAATGACTTGGTAAATCTAGTATAAATATTTGTATTAAGGGTAATCTCATAAAAAAACTATTAAAAAAAAATATTTTTTAACATAAAATGAAGTACCTACTGCACTGCACTAAATACGTATTAAAAAAATTGAAAATAAAACCAGGTAAATATTGTTACGAGCATGCATTCGGCGTGGCCCATGTAACGGTTGCATCTCGAAAGCGACTAGAAGCTTCCAGCGATATCGAGCGCGCGAGAGATCGACCCGTCAAAGAGGTGAATTAGAGGTGGACTACTCCAGCAAATTCTAGTACATAATAACTTTTATATGTATATATATATATATATATATATATATATATATATATATATATATATATGTATATATATATATATATATATATATATATATATATATATACATATACCCAGATAATAATATACACGGTGTATATTCTACTATACGGAGTTCGTATAATACCTTTTAATACGGAGCCTACATTAACCGCTAGATATATATATATATATATATATATATATATATATATATATATATATATATATATATATATATATATATATATATATATATATATATATATATATATATATATAATCTAGCGGTTAATGTAAGCTCCGTTCTAAAACGGTATTATACTAACTCCAGTAGAATATACACCGTGTATTTTATTATCTGAGTAGCGCTTTATGTAGACTCCGACCAACACGTAGGATTAAGTGGACTCCACAAAAGGATAAACCATTTTTGGGATCCGTATTTACGATATTGCATATACTTCTAAACTCCTGCGATGTTGCCAATAATTATATTAGTAGTAGATTTTCAAATTTTACAGCAGGTACATTCTGGAACTTGAAATTTATTTCAATATCCATCAATTTAATCATGGAGGAATTTGAGGACTATTTGGCTAATTTATGTAGTTAAATATAAATTGTTAACCGACATATACCTTTATTTTACTTTTTAGTTTTAATAAGCAAGGCGGTAATTTATATTACTTGCTTTATATATTTTCAAACATAAGAAAGTGTGTATTATAAACTTGGAAAAGCGAAAATTTCCGTTTTTATTAATTAGTATTTTTTATTAAAATGCATTGGCATTAAAACATTTAGTACATAAATGTACGTATATCAAATAGAGTAACAGTTTCTGAAATTAGAAGCCCCTTCGGTAAGATTATAAAGTTTGTTACCACAAAAAATCTACTAGCATGCACAGAGATGAGAGAGACCTACACAGAAGAAGATCTATTTTTAGCGAATGACAGGGCCATCTATGTAGCCAACCATTGGAAATACAAAATTTAAAGCTGTTGGTGTTCCGGACACGGAAAGTAAAGTAAGTATAAAAAGAGGTAAAAGTAAAATGAAAAGAAAAATAAAACAAAAAAAATACATATATAATATGTAGACCTGAAAGTGCGCCGGAGGGTTTGAAATAAGAATTTACCTAAGGAATGAAATAAGAATTTACCTAATATAAAACAGATCTGAAAGAGAACAAAAAACAGATCAAAGAATTAATACAGATTAAGTACATCCTTAAGTAACATATCTCAAATCCGCCTGCAGTTTTGTTGGGTAGATCGAGTAGCTCGACAGAACTGTTGCCGGTCCCAAGCCCAAATAAAGGAGGAGGGGGTCTACAGCCCGTTTAGCACTCTACTGATAGACTTTAAAACCAAACAGCTCATAGAAACAGAATTATGCCTCGGGACAGGAATGATTTCATTACGACGACTAACGGGAGAAAGAGAACAACGAATTTATGGTAAACGAGAAATACACTTCGCATCGGTGCTTTGAACGTAAAGTCTCTACAAAAGAGCTTGTAGAAAAAAAATATAGACATGTGTGCGCTAAAAGATACAAAGAAAAAAGGAAAAGGGTCAAATTATTATAGATGACCATCTCATGATTTACAGTGGTGTTGCCAAAGAAACCAGAGCCAAAGAAGGAGTCGCTCTGTTAGTACACAAAAAATTTTTTCACCAAGTATAAAAATAGTAAGTGTAAAAATTAAACTGGATGTCAAACCTCTGAATGTGATAGGAATTCATGCACCAGAGAACAACAAAGATACCACCACAAGGGAAAACTTCTACGAACACCTTCAGACTGTAATAAACGAGACCCCAAATGATAAATATAAAATCATTATGGGTGATTTTAACGCCCGTGTTAGCAATGATTTAGTTCCAGGGATAAAACAGCGATATAACGAAAATATCAGAAATGAAAACGGAAACCTTCTAACGGACCTCTGCAGCAAAAACCAGATACGTAATAATAATACATTTTTTTCCTCACAAAGAACAATACAAATACATTTTTGAAAAAAGTAGAGGACAAAGATCTATTATAGACTATATTCTGTTGAATAGAGAGCACTAACATCAGCAGAAATAGAAAGCGATCACAAATTGGTATTGTGCCGAATAAAAACACATATATGTGATAACAAAACACCGAAATACACCACAAAGATAAAAGTCGAAAGCTTACAGGATGACTCCACAAGATACCTATTCCAGAAAATAAGAACCGAAAAAAACAGAAAAACACATATCACAGAAAGTGATGGAGTCGAAGAAAGCTGGGCAAAAGTTAAGTCTAATATCTTACCCTCGGCCAAGGAAGTTCTTGGTAAAAGAAATATAAATAAAGTGCAGGAAAAATGTAAATAAAACAAAAAAGCTTACCTGAAATACATGTCAACCAAAACACAAGAGGCATAACATAATTACAAGACAATTAGAAACGAAACACATGCACTTATAAGAAAAATAAAAAATGGTCACTGGGAACGTTTTTCGAAAGAAATGGAACATAATTTTTCTCGTCTGCAAAAGGAAATATAGCGCTTCATCAGACGTCAAAGAACGGAGGTAAAGTAACTAATAGAACTAAAATACATAGAAAATGATACGTGGATTGACTACCTAAAAAAGCTATATACAGGAGAAAAACAAACGACGCTAGAACCGGAAACATCAGAAATTACAACATATAAAGAACTTAATATAAATGTACAGGAAGTTCGGAAAATACTTGAAAACCTGAGGAACAGAAAAGCAGCAGGTAAAGACGGGATACCAAACGAATACTGAAATATTGTGGAGCAGCAATGACAAATGAATGAAAAATTAACAACATTAATTAATAAAATTATAAAACACAATAAAATGCCGGAAGAATGGAGAAGGAGCGAACTAACTCTACTATTTAAAAAAGGAGATAAAAACAGACAAAAAACTACAGAGGTATAAACTTGTTAAATACTACGCTAAAACTTACAACTAAAATTTTACAAGTGCTAATTAATCACAATATAAGTTTAGCAGATGAACAACCGGGTTTTTTTAGTGGTAGATCGTGTACAGATGCAAAATTCGTGATAAAGCAAATTACTGAGAAATCACTGAAGTATAATAGACCAGGATTCCTGTGTCTGATTGACCTAAAGAAAGCGTTTTACAGAGTAAGACTGAAAGATGTAATCCATCTTCTGTATAATAGAGAAGCTCCCCTAAATATTATAAAAACTATCGAAAACATCGACCAAAACAACAAAATTGAAGTCAGAATAGAGGGACAACTTACAGAATCTATAGAAATAGGCAGCAGAATAAGACAAGGGGATTCGTTGAGATTTAGCCCCATGCTCTTCAATTTGATCATGGATCAAATCATCAAAAGCGTTAACAAACGAAGAGGATACAGAATGGGAAACAAAGAAATTAAAATACTCCGTTACGCAGATGACGCAATATTAATGCCCAAGATGAAGATAGTTTGCAAAGACTGGTCCACAAATTTAACATAAGAGCAAAAGAATTTAATATGACAATCTCATCTCAGAAAACTAAAACAATAGTAGTCAGCAAAGGACCACAGATGTAAAATAGAAATTGATGGCATTAGCAGAAACAAGACCCGACACAGCCACAACGCAAAGAATAATGGACGCGGCAGAGATGAGAGTACTGAGAAGAATTACAGGAAATACTCTGAGAAATCGAAAAGAAAATGTAACGTATAGTGTATAAATGAATGGATACAAAATAGAAAAAAAGAATGGAATAACCACATAGGTAATGGAAATAAAATACCTGGCATTATGAATTTATTATGACAATTTCATCTCAGAAAACTAAAACAATAGTAGTCAGCAAAGAACCAACTAGATGTAAAATAGAAATTGATGGCATCAGTATTGCACAAATAATGGAAATAAAATACCTGGGAATCACACTGTCTAAAGGATATCAAATAGACTGGCAGGATGCCTTAATAACACTATAGTATAAGACATATAATGACATAAGCCTCAGAAACAAGACCCGACACAGCCACAACGCAAAGAATATTGGAAAAGGCAGAGATGAGAGTACTGAGAACAATTATAGGAAATACGCTGAGAAATCAAAAGAGAAGTGAAGACATTAGAAGAAAATGTAACGTAAAGTGTATAAATGAATTGACACAAAATAGAAAAAAAGAATGGAATAATCACATAAGCAGAATGGAGGAGACCCGTGACGTCAAAATTGCAAGAGATAAGTCACGAATCGGCAGAAGAAGTATCGGACGATCGCGCAAAAGATGAAGTGATAACCTTCCATAGAGGTATTATTCCGCCAATGAACAAGTAAAATTGCTTATAAAGAGAAATAATAACAAGAAAAAAAAGTAACATCTCTCAGATAAATAAGCGGAACAACAGAAACTGAGTATAAACGTGAAATTCCAGAATTAACATTAAATAAATTACCGCAAATCGTACGAACTGAAATAAGTGTTAATTTCTGCACATACATATCTATATAATATAATAAGAACTATATTTAAACCAAGTGACAGAAAAAAAATTATATATACATTTACTTCTAAATGATTAACTTCTATAAAATTATTATTACAGTTAAAGCTTATACAAGCGACAAAATTTTTAAAACAATTAGACCGAACATAATATCATAACTGTAAAACATAATATATACGGAAACAATAAAGAAATAGATATGTTTAGTGGTTATGAAACCGCTTGTCGTCTGCCATGAATTTTATTACAGAATCAAGTTACCATAAGACACCGAAATATTTTGTCTGAGTAATGACTTACTACGATAAAAAGAAATAGAATACTTTTATAATACACAACGTTATAAAGGTGAAACTATAAAAAGATATACATATAATATAATAATGATATATATGATGATTCATAAACGCATGTTAATAACAATTGGTAATAAAGACATAAAGATACCCACTAGAAAGTTTATAATTTCAAAACGACAGTAAAATAACGTTCAATTCAAAGGTTCAAATCGCGACATAATATGAAATAATTCAACAGCAAGTAAAAGTACTTTTTCTTTACCTATTTCTTTGTCGTCTTCTGAATCTTCATTTCCATTCGTTCCTATCTAAGCACATGTTATCCACAAGGTACTTCTTCATTTTTTATTCACTACTCTTTTTGCTATGGCTTTCGTCATTTTATTTATTCATATCGTTCTCACTCATAACACATATTGGGTAGTTTATTGTTTCATTAAACTTTTTCTGTTTATATCCGTATCATATAAGTTTTCTAGTTATTATAGCGTATATAGTGTATGTTAATTCCATTGTATTTCTTATATTTTCAATATTAATTCGTTCCAATCAAGATTTTCGAGCAGCTCTGAACCATTGGCCCATTTTTGTTGCTTTTGTCGCTGTTTCTCCTTTCTTTTAATTACAACTTTTCTCCACGTTGATCGGTCTTCTACATATCTGCAATCAAATGAAATATTAATTTTTTGAGATATCCGAATATCATTATAAGAGCTTTCTTCATTCAGTATCTGTTCTTAATCTATACGGATTTGTAGCATTATACTAATAAGGCCTTATTTGATTTATTCATTTTTCCTAATTTGCATCAATATATTAAAATAGGTCTGAAGTTTGTATTATGCTCGTTATTCCTTCAGTGACGGTATTATTAACTGTGATTATTGATCCAATAATATTTAAGTGTTCCATACTTTCGAAATTGCAGTTGTAGACTTTTTTGTTTTATCTAGATTTATTTAATTGGTGTCTTCTGTGTATTTGCTTGTATTTGGTTTTCACTTCGTTGATGTTTTAGTTTCTTATGAAATCGATATCATCAGCATTATGTTAGGAGCTGCTTTGTACATTGGACCGTTAACGGATTACATGTTAAATGGACGTTATATCTATTTTGGTAAGCTGTTCGTTAATTTTTTAACTATTTGAATCGAGAATTTGTATTTTATTAGATCTCTGGTTTATTTATTTTATATGTCTGATGTTTTTTTTTCCTGTATCGTTACTACAAGGATTTTGCTGGATACCGACATAGGGAACCTGGTGGTACGTACATGATGTTTTGATTACAAACAGTAGAAAATTTGTCCTGCTGTAAAATCATGATTATTTTACTAGAAAATATAATGTTGTTTAATAATAATAAAGTTGTTTCACTTTGCTTTCTCCATCGAGGTCGCAGTGAGACTGCTACCATTATACCTTCTGGTATTTAATATTTTGCCGATCAAGCAACACTTCCTATAGTCATTAACTTGGTACTGATATCTCTACTCCCCGATTTCAGCAAGCAGTCACCAAACTATTAAAACTGCTACATTCATGCCTCCTATTCAGTGGCGGCTCGTGGCTTGAGAGACAAGGTCGGCAAGGTATTTTTTGTCTGCTCAGATAGGTATACCGTCTAATAAAGACTTAAGTAAATCATCATATCAGATTTTTTGTTTTCTTGTTTTTTGTTTTTTTTTCCTATAAATTTAGAACCTAAACATGTTTATAAATTAACTCAAGTCTACGTTGTTTGGAAGTAGCAAAATGGGTTATAACGTCATCGTAAAATTTATTAGAGTTTTGGAGAGATTTTAAAATGTTTTTCTATTGACATTTGAGACAAGCTTGACATTCTCTCTTGTTTCATGGTATTTCGACAATAAGTTTTGATTCTTTTGAGGCAAGAGAAATCTCGTTCATTTGAGGCAGACGTTGGTGGTAATGAGATAATTAATGACAATAATTTATTAATTTCGGTAACAGTTTGTTGTAATGAATTGTAGTATATAAAATTATATATATCTTGTAACTTATCCCATCTTCCGAAAATATTTGGATCAGCATATAAAACTTTTAATTTATTTTCTAATTTTATTTTATTAAAGAATGATGGATAATTTTTAATTAACCTGTCCAATAAATATCTTGGAAATTCTTAGGCGTAACTTTTAAATTTTGAATCGTCAAAGAGGTCAAAAATTTGCAAATCTTTAAAATTCGAAAAACGAGTATCTATTTGCATAATAATAGTATCCAAAATTTCAAAATATACTCGTTTTTCGATATCTGTTTCTGTGTCATGCCTTTGTCTTTTTTTTGGGGGTTCGGAAATATCAAGCGAGTCCAAAACTTCACTGCGTATATACTGGAAATTACTATCATTACGAAAATCTCTGAGATTTTGCACCACTCTTGTTATTCTATTTTTGGAATGAATAATATCAGTTAACTGATTTTGAACAACATTGAATATTAATTCGGTTTGGGTAAACACTTTCTTAAAAATATTAAAAGTATGTTAAAAGAATAATCATTTAATAAAGTTTTCAAACCGATTGCTTCACAGATCGAGATATCATCACTTTGAAAATCGTCGCATTCAATAATAAAATCAAAAACTTCCAAAAGCTCCAAAAATTTAACTTTTAATACACAGAAGAAATAATTATATGCAGAAGAAACACAAATTAAAAAACGTTATCCACTTATTGTACGCAAGAGAGATACCTCTAGGAAAAATCAAAACGACCGAAAATATATACCAAAATAACACAATAAAAGTAAAAGTAGAAGAAGAACCAACCGACCCTAATAAAGCTGATAATGGGATAAGACAGGGATATTTCCTGAGTCCTCTATTGTTCAACCTGATTATGGATGAAATAATAAAAAAGTAAGAACTAAAAAAAGATACCAAATGGAAGAAAAACAAATTAAAATAATCTGCTGTGCAAACGACGCAATACTACTCTTTCAACATGAAGATGATTTACAACGTATGCTGCACCAATTTCATATAACTGCCAGAAAATTTAACATGTTAATTTCCCCAAAAGAGACAAAATTCATGGTTACAACAGCAAATTTACTAAGATGTTAATTGGAGCTGAAAGGTCAGATAATAGAACAAGTGATGGAGTTTAAATATCTAGCTATCATATTATCTAGCTACGGAAAGCTCGAAACTAAAGTGGAAGATCCAGTGAATAGAGCAAACAGAGCCGCAGGCTGCCTAAATGAAACAATATGAAGCAATAAAACTATCGGGAAAGAAACGAAAGGCAGAATTTACAAAACAGTCATCAGACCAATGACATACTCGGCAGAAACAAGACCTGACACAGAGAGGACAAAAAGGATATTAGAAACATCAGAGATGAAAACACTTAGAAAAATTGATGGTACGACACTATGGAACAGAGCT
This sequence comes from Diabrotica undecimpunctata, assembly GCF_040954645.1. Lineage (NCBI taxonomy): Eukaryota > Metazoa > Arthropoda > Insecta > Coleoptera > Chrysomelidae > Diabrotica > Diabrotica undecimpunctata. The sequence goes on from NC_092810.1 coordinate 76,953,697, forward strand.
AGAAGTACAGATATACAACGTAGATGCAAGGTGGAGAACATCAAGAACTGGTTAAGAAATAGAAGAGTAGAATGGAACGATCATATAAGCCGAATGACAACAAATAGAGTAGTAAAGACGGCAAGAGACGGTTAACCCGTAGGAAGACGATCAGTAGGAAGATCACGAAAACGATGGAACGGCAACTTACTGGAGGCACATTGAAAAATGACAGTCATGTCTATATAAAAAGAAGAAGAAGAAGAAGACACAGGATAAACATTAAAATTGCTGCAAGAAAGATAAAATAAATCAGTCATATTAATGTAGAATAGCAGAGGACATAGTGTTTAGAGAAAATAATGAATCAGTCATATTAATGTAGAATAGTAGAGGACAGAGTATTTTTCATAGCTTTGGACAAGTGCCCAATTAAAAAAAGAACAAAGGTCGTCCAAAAAAGATGGAACTCTAAAAAGAAAATAGAATAGATTTAAAAAAATAAAAGCATAAACATGTCTTTTCCTACTTTTTTAATATTGAAAATACGTAAATAGAACATTTAATTAAAATGTAATCTTTGATAATCTGTGATAAATCCATCACCTGAACAGTGGCGCCGATATATGTAGTTGAAATTGTTTACACTTATTTTAACTGTTTATTTTGTTATTATCTAGATATGAGTTGCGACCGATATCACAAACTTATTTAATTTTCATAAAGAGGCTCTTTAATACCTAAAATTATTACTATACAAATCTGATTCGAAATATCGTCAAAAAGTAATACACGGCATGTAAAATTTAAATTTTTAATACAAAGTAAAAGATTAGGCATTACTTATGGGATTCAAAGAACGAGCGTTAAGGAAGATTGAAGTACTAATAAGATCACCGCAATCGGGCATACCCCGGGTAATGATGAATTAATTAATCGGCTAATTCTTCAGTCACCCCTTTAATATGATTTTGTCAAATTGGTCCTTTTTAGGACCAAATATTCTAATAACATATGTCTATAACTGTTAAGGGTATATCTAGAGATCAAGAAACTTTACTTTACTTAAACTTATCAGACATATGAGCTAAACACGAATGTAACTTACTTCTAGTGCAGGAAACACATATAGGGCCTAACCTAGGGTATTTGGTATATAGCTGATCGCTGAAAACCACATCATAGATATAGACATGCTATTTCTGTCGGAAAAGAAGCAAAGAATAACTTAAAGTAAGAAAGGACAAAACCAGTCAGCCGAGAGAACCTTTTAACGATGTTGAGCTTGGATCCACCATCTACATATTTAATAAAAAATAATACAACTACCGACATTGAGGATTCGAGCACAAAGCTTATTACGAAACCTGGACCAAAAACACTCTACAATGGCTTATCTGGATGATGAACAACTGTATTCAAATTATGGAGATACCCAAAATTTAGAGACAAGCCAAAGTTGTTACCTTGCTTAAACCTGGCAAAAAAAAGACCGGGCACGAAAAATATCCGGTATCAGGGGTGGTATTTTTCAATCTAAATGCCGCTTACGACACCTTAAATTACAGAATATTTCTCCAAAAACTATATGACATCCCCTTAGATAACAAGCTCACTTACATTGTCTGCGTATGCCAACATAAGAGAATATTTTTTGTATCACTCACTGGTAAGAATAGCAGATGAAGAACGGTCTCGCTTGGGGTAGCATAAAGGCACCTACACTGTATAACATTTACACAAACAAACGATCCATACCGGTAGATACTAGGACTTCTATTATATAGACGAGACACCTAATATTGCACAATAAAAATAAACTATGAATTAATTTTCAGCCAAAACCCCTGAAAAACTCGTGGGTGTTCCTTCAATTTCCTCAACATAGACGTTTTCACAAAACTGAACATCCAATCTTGTCATAAAATCATTGAACTGTAGACTTCCTATAAATTCCTTGAAAATAGTTTGTATCACACCGGGTCAGTCACAGATTATTGTTTAAAACTAAAAGGTAAATTGAGGACCAGAAATAATATTCTTCGCAAGCTTGTCAGCTAAAAATGAGGCGCACGTCCTTCCGCCCTTAAAACATAGACGCTTGTACTATATGCTTCTGCTGCCGAATATACCTTGTTAGACAAATTAACCATTCTTTCTTTTTGTGCACACTACTACCCATTTTAACACAAAAATATTTATTGAAGCACTTAACCATATTTATTTTGAGATAGCCTTTTATCGAGATATCATATGTAGTACACAAATAAGACCAGAACTAAAATATTAAAAAAGCTTTATACAATATATCGCAGAAGATTGGATAAAATAAAAGTAGTTTTTATTAATCAGATGCTTACATAAAATGTACAAAGACATACTCACGTAAACAAAATATATTACGAAATTTCTGTAATTAAAAAAAACATCAAGTTCGGCATTGAACTAATAAAATTATATTAAATAAAAAAACATCTTTAAAAATACAGAAAAAATAAAATTTTCTATGCAAGCGAACATTCCATTCAATAATAAGCTCAAAATCCTTTTTTATCTACATACCTGTTTTTTAAAGAACCAGTTACATTTTAGTACTTAGTTATACCAGGTAATATGATATCCTCTGTTACACAGTGTAATGCGTATGACATTCCACTGTCTACAAACAGTAGATAAAAATAAGGAGCCCATATAAACCGTTCAGGGTATATGTTGAAAATATACGGTATAATCGCACAGTTGCCAAACTCTCAGAGCTTACTTAAAACGACCCCTATAATATATACACGTGAACTAAGCGATATACATTTATGATACAGGGGTATTTACGGGCTCCAAAAAATTTTTATAAATTATTAAACTCTACATGTTGATGAATCGACTGAACCAATATTACGGAATTGTCAAGTGAGCTCCGTATATCGGTATCCACTTGACCACGGAGCTCAATTGAACCTGAATTTTAACATGGGCGGAGTTCACTTAATGCCGTAGATATATATATATATATATATATATATATATATATATATATATATATATATATATATATATATCTACGGCATAAAGTGGACTCTGCCCATGTTAAAATTCAGGTTCAAGTGAGCTCCGTGGTCAAGTCGACACCGATATACGGAGCTCACTTGACCATTCCATAATATTGGCTCTGTCGATTCGTCAACATGTATAGTTTCATAATTTTTAAAAATTTTGTGGAGCCCTTAAGTACCCCTGTATCATGAATGTATATTGCTTAGTTCACGTGTATATCTTATAGGGGTCGTTCAGATCTTTTTCATTGTATATTGGAACCATAGGTATATCGGTTTAAGTAAGCTCTGATAGTTTGGCAACTCTGCCATTAAGCTGTATACTTCTCGCGTATAGTCTGAACGGTTTATATGGACTCCTTATTTTGGTTATCATTCAAACGCATTACATTGTGTAACAGATATGAATAATATTAACTACCTGTTTTTGGTAGGTACGTGATTTTCTAAAAATAGCTTTATAGATACAAAAGGATTTTGTTACCAAATTGGATTTTTTTCACATGCGGAAATTTCCTGATGTATTTTGTTAACGTGAGTATGTCTTCATACGTTTTATTTAAGAATTGGATAGATAAGAACTTCTTTTATTTTATCCATTGTTTTATGATATCTTTTATACAGATTTTTTATTATTTTATTTCTTGTTTTATCTGTGTACTACAGATAATTCTGGATAGAAAGTTATCTCAAAATAAATATTGAGGTGCTAAAATAAATATTTTTGTGTAAAAATGGATAGTAGTACACAAAAAAAAAGAAGAATGCTTAATTTATCTAACAACAATTATACCACTTCACCCATATTACATACTTACACCCATATTACATACTAAATGTTTTATCTCCTATTTAGGGGTAATATGTAGTTAATATAAGTGTAGTTAGTGTCAAATTTGCAATGATCAATATAAGTAATAGCTTACTGATTGTACTTTACATGTTTAGTTCAAATAAATAAACCTTGTCCCTTCAAAAAAGAGCGATTGGAATGGCAAAGTCAACTAAGAAAGTGTAATGAATCTTGTATCACCCCAGATTCACACAGGTTAACCGGTGTTTGAAGGCAAGAGTCCTCATTGCAGATTTAAGGAAGATAACTACCATAAGGAAGTTCCTTTCGAGGGTTCAGATGGCGAGAAGCAGCTTATTTTTTTTTTTGTATGTCTTGCAGATGTGTTGGTCTAGCTAGTTTTTCTTCGATTCTAGTCATAAAATGGGTTGTTATTCGTGGAGTGAATGTTACGAATCTAGACTTTGTTTCTTTTGTTCTCTAGCTACCTATCTTCGGATATTATGTGGATTGATAACTACGATATTGTAGAGCTTATGTATGGATGTGAGTCTGAATATCCGCTGAATTTGGCTGACTAATTTATAGCTAAATCTACGTGTTAAGTATGTATTGATATCACCCATACAAGCAAGGTATATTCGGCAGCAGAAGCATAGAGTTCAAGCGTCTACGTTTTAAGAGTGGAAGGATGTGCTTCCCATTTTTAGCTGACAAGTTCGCGAAGAATATTATTTTTCTGGTTCTAGTTTTCCATTTAGTTTTAAACAAAGTTCTGTGAAGTACAAAGTGTGTTTAAGGATTTCATGACACTATTGGTTCAGGTATATGTTCAAATTTGTGAAAGCGTCTCTGTTAGGACATTGAAGGAGCCCGCCTGACTTTTTCCAGGGTTTGGCTTAAAATTAATTTATAATCTATTTTTATTGTGTTTAAGATATGATATTTAGATTTTTCTCCACTTCAGCAACAAAATTTTTTGGTTGTGCAACAATAGATGTATCGTCTACAAAATAAAAGTCCTAGTATTTACTGGTATGGGTTGTGTAAATATTATACAGTGTAGGTGCCATTACGGTACCCCAAAGGAGACCGTTCTACTACGTTCTCCATCTTCATCTTCTATTCTTATCATTGAGTGATACGGAAAATTTTCTGTTGTGTAGGCATACGCGGATAATACAAGTGAGTTTATTACCTAAGGGGATATCACATAGGTTTTGGAGAAATGTGCTTTAATTTAAGGTGCCGTAAGCAGAATTTAGATTGACAAATACCACTCCTCATGTCTGATATTTTTCATATGCGTCTTCGCTGTGTTGGGCAAGATTTAGTATGTGTAACGAACATGATCATCATCATCATTTTGGCTTTACAACCCTGTGTGGGTCCTAGCCTCCCCAAGAATTTTTCTCCAGTCGTTCCTATCCATCGCCTTCCTCCGCCAAGCACGTATTTCCATATTTCTCATGTCTTCATCGATGTTATCTAGGAATCTTGTTCTGGGTCTTCCTCTTCTTCTTTGACCAATAGGTCTATCAAGGAGCGTTTTTCTAGCTGGGTCGGTTTGCTCCATCCGCATTACATGGCCTACCCACCTCAGACGTCCTATCTTTATGTGTTTTACGATATCTGGTTCCTGGTATATCCTATAGAGTTCGAAGTTGTATCGTCTTCTCCAGACACCGTTTTCATTTACCGCTCCATAGATGCGCCTTAGTATTTTTCTTTCGAAACATCCTAACATGATCTATCCTGTCATATATAGCCACTTTTATCTTTAAATTGAAGTTTTTCTTCTAATATCGGTTTATATTAAGGATCATATGCAGAAGTATTTTGTATAGCTGAAAAAATAAATAGATATATTGGCCGATAGCTTTTGCGGTCGTTGGGGTTTTTGTCAGGTTTAAGCAAGGCCACAACTTTGTCTTTGCTTTGTTTGTCTGAAGACTTTGGATATCAGTAACTGTTGTATTTTTGGTCCAAATTTTATATTAAGCTTTATGCTCAGATCTTCAGTCAGTGCCGTACTATTCTTCATTATATACGTAGATAGTGGATCCAAGCTCAACATCGTTAAAAGGTTCCTTCAGCTGACTGGTTTTGTCCTCTCTCATTTTAAGTTTTTCTTTGCTTCTTTGCTGGCAGAGATAGCACTTTTACATTTATTATGTGATTTTCAGCGATCAGCTTAATACCAAATACACTATTTTTTGCCCTCTATGTACTTTCTGCACTAGAAATACGTCAAATTTGTGCTAAGCGCATATGTCTGATAAGGTTAAGTAAAGTAAAGTGTCTTTATCTCTAGATATGCCCTTAATATTTATAGACATTATTAGAATAATTGATTCTAAAAATTACCGATTTGACAAAAATCATATTGACCGGGTGATTCTGATTAGCCGATTAATTAATTATTTATTACCCAGGGTACAACTGATTACGGTGGTCTTATTTGTACTCAAATTTTCGTAAAGGCTTTTCTTTTGAACCCCATAAGAAATGGCTAATTAACTTTTCAATAAAAATAATTTTACACACTGTTACTTTTCGACGATATTTCGAATCAGATTTGTATAGTAATAAGTATAGTTAATATGGAGTCTCTTTGTGAAAAGTAAATGAGTTTGTAATATCGGTCACAACTCATATATGAATGATAAGGACATAAACGGTTAAAATAAGTGCACAGAATTTTAACTAAATATATCGGCGCCATTGTTTAGGAGATGGATTTATCCCAGAGATTAAAGGTTAAATGTATATTCCAGGTTCTATCTACGTATTTTCATTACTAAAAAAGTATATTTAAAATAAAGGCCTTAAGATATATTTAGATTCCATGGAAATTAGAATCTATGGAAATTAGCAAATTAAAAAATATATACATAATTATTCTGAATGACAAAATTGAGACAAACAGTTGCCTCAAGTATTGTTTATATTGTAAAGGTTATCGTCATAGTATAGTCAGAACGCAACAAGGTTCTATTGGCTTTTCTGCTTTTTGTCTCCTCATTCCTATTGAAAACTTAGCCACGTAAATAACGTTTTAAAAATATGTATCAATATTTCTGTAGTGCCTTTCCTAAGATAACTTTTTTTAAGCCTACCTCGTTTGACTACATGTAATGGATTTGATAGTTTCCAAGAGATAAGTATTGATTGTAGGTTGGATAGCAGTTGGTTGTACAGGCATGTGTTGATAAATATGATGGGTCGGTAGGTAGTCCCATTATTCCTAAATCTGACCATATGTTACCTCCCCTGTTGATTCGTGGACGTCCTAAGGGCATTTTTTCTCTCGGGGCATTTTCTCAGTTTAACTTGGCAATGCAGTTATTAGAAAGCCTTTGGATGTAGCCAGCGTAACTTTGGCGTTGAGATTTAGTCTCTTGTATGACGTTGCTATCTTTATATATCTGTTAGACCTTGGCATTAGTTCCGGTTCGGTATTGGTTAGTATTCGGACCTTTGTAAGTTGGAAAATAATTCTGATGGCTTTTCTAGTAATCCTGATCTAATTAATACCTAAGTTTTACTTACATTGTTTTGTCAGCGTTCTCGTCACATTTTCAGTCAATAGCACTGGTTTAATCACTGTTTTATATATCCTGATTTTAGGGATTTGTATTAGACTTCTGGATTTAAAAGTGTTATGTGGGTTATATTTACATCAGTTAGCTACCTGAATATTCCATTTTATTTCTTATGTGACAGCGTTATCTACGATACCTAAAACGCTGCAATCTTTCAAAATTATATGGGTTTATTGTTACGTTATGCCCTACTCTACGTCCTCTCTCTTGTATGTTAAAGAAACTTATTTAGTTTTCTCATTACTTACTATCAGACCGTTTTTTGCTGCTAATAGCATTATTTTTTAGCATTCTAATATTTAATCTATGAATTAAATCCGGATAGCAAATAGATATTTTTCACTTTCTCGGAGAAATAATATTCTAACATACAAAATCCTATTAAATTGCCAAAACCTTTCTTGCATATTATATTTACTTATGAGGGACAGCAGCAATATCAGTACCATAATAAGGCGTATAGTCCTGGACTGGCTAATCGTTGGATAATTGGAAGCATGAGTGTAGCAGTTATAATGTTTTCGGGACTGCTACCTGGTATCGGGGAGCAGAGATATCAGTACCAAGTTAGTGCATATAGGAATTGTTGCTTGAACTTTATTATTATTAAACAGCACTATATTTTCTAGTAAAATCCTCATGACTTTACAGTACGACAAATTTTCGAACGTTGGTTATGGAAACATCATGTACATACCACCGGATTCCCTAGATCGACATTCAGCAAAATTCTTTTAATAATGATGCGGGAGTAAAAGTATAAATATCTGGGAGCTTACATCAACAAAGAATTACATTCAGACTAAGAAATCAGGGTACGAATAGAAATGGCAAGGGCAGCGTTCTTAAAATTCAAGCAATTGTTCTGTGACAAAAATCTTAATACTGCGCTGAGACTGAGGTTTGTTGAATGTTACGTCTGGTCTCAACTATTGTACGGAGTAGAAATATGGACGGTAAAAGCGCAAATAGTTAGGAAGCTTCAAGCCTTTGAATTTTAGATATACCGGAGAATGTTGAGAATGGACTGCCAGGGTCACCAATGAGGAAGTGCTGAGAAGGATGGGTTGAGACAAAAAATTGTTGAGAACAATAAAAGTACGCAGGACTGCATACCTGGAACACATACTAAGGAATATAAAGTCTTCTGCAGGCCATCATGCAGGGTAGAGTCGATGGCAAAAAGGGAATAGGTAGAAAGAGGAAGTCATGGCTGCGAAATATTCGTGACTGGACAAAGATGACTGTAGACGAATTATTCCACGTTGCAAAAGACAGAGATACTTTTAGAAATGTGGTCGCCAACCTCCGTTAATGGGGACGGCATAGAAAGAAAAATAGTGATACGCTAAACAAAAAAAAACAGAGATGAAGATAGGCGCCAAGAAACTCTGTGTTATAAAACAGTTGAATAAAATACAGATTCTCGATTCAAATATTCAAAAATTTAATGAAGAGCTTACTAAAATAGAAATAACGTCTATTTAAAATGCAATTCATTAATGGCTCAAGGTACAAAGCAGTCCTAGCATCTGCTAATGATATTGATCTTATAAGAAACTCTTTCCGCAAACGACATCTTCAACAAAGTGAAGGGAGCACGAAAAATGTTTTACTTAAAATCAACAAAATAAAAACCAAATACAAGCGAATCAACGGAAGAAAGCAATTCAATACAGAGCATAATTCACTTAAGACCTATTTTAATACATAAATGCGAATCATGGACAATGACTAAAACAAATAAGGAAGAACTCCGAATATTTGAAAGAAAAATAATAAGAAAACTTTTTTAACCTCATTATCATATTCCTACAAATCCGTGTAGAATAAGAACACATACTAAATAAAGAAAGCTCTTATAAATATATTGTTTAGGAAAATAAATCGCTTAAGGTAGATCGGACACATGCATAGACGCCAAGATGTCAAACTTGGTTAAAAAACGTAAACTAATCTTTGAAACCAAATTCAGTATTTTGTTTTAATCTGTGCCTTCTAAGAATTGCAAGGAAAAACAGACGTTGATAAAACTGTTATTAGAGACATGGGGAATCTAAAAATTGCATTCCACAACATATCTTCTCAACTAAGCAAAAATCCTTAACGAATTGGTTTCTAGTACTCGTACAGAGTATATCGGAATAAAAGGAAAAAGACAGTTAAGCAAGAAGAAAAGTGCAAGCATTTACGTTTTAAGGGTGAAAGGATGTGAGCCCCATTTTTAGCTGACAAGCTTGCGGAGCATACTATTTCTGGTCCTTAGTTTGCCTTTTAGTTTTAAACAAGATTCTGTGATTGACAACGTGCGATATAAACTATCTACAAGGTATTTATAGGAAATTCAGAGTTCAAGGATTTCATCACACTATTGGATGTTCAGTTTTGTGAAAGCGCCTGTGTTGGGAAAATTGAAGGAGCGTTCCTAAGATTTTCGGGGTTTGGCTTAAAATTAAATCGTAGTTCATTTTTATTATATTTAAGGCATCTATTAGATTTTTTTCCACTCCAGCAACAAAAGTTTTTGGTGGTGCAATGTATGGTCTACATGAAAATCCTAGTATCTACTGGTATCTGTTGATCATTTGTGTAAATGTAATACAGTGTAGGTGCCATTACGCTACCCCAAGCGAGACCGTTTGTCTGCGTTCTCCATATTACCATTGAATGATACGAAAAATCTTCTGTTCTGTAGATATACGCGGATAAAACGATGTTTACAGTTTGTCATACAGTTTTTGGAGAAATGTCCTCTAATTTAATGTGTCGTAGGCGGCATTTAGATTGACAGATACCACCCCTGATACCTGATATCTTTCGTACCCGTTGTTGGTTTTTGCAACAACGGGTACATTATTACGTACGTTATAAGTATTACGAATAAAAATAAATAAGCAAGAAGAATATAAGTGAACCATATTTAAAATAAGTGACAGAAAAAAGAATATTATATATACATTTACTTCTAAATTAAAAATAAAATACTCGTAAGATACAAAATTTACAAGCGACAAAGTATTTTTTAAAACAACCGAACATATTATATGTAATAATTGTAATAGATATGTTGGCTATAATCAAATTACCATAAAGTCACCGAAATATTTTATCTGAGTAATGACTCACTACTGATTGCTACGTTACGTTATACGATACATTTATAGTTAAAGCGAAATTAGGTGTTATGCCTACTTATTATTTTAGTATCTGTTACAAGTTACATACTAAAGTATTATAGTAAGATATTGAATTCCCTACATTTAAAATTTGAAATATTGAAATTAGACAGTAAAAAATTATAATTTTAAGATTGATTTACAAATTATTATAATTTAAATTTTACTACTTTATGAAACAAATATTGTACATCATAAAACGTAGCAATCGAAACATCGGAACGTACATTTATATAATAAATTTTTCAGTGTCAATGCATTAAAAAAATACTAATACATAAAAATTGCCTTTTCCAAGCTTATAACAGACACTAACTTAAGTTTAAAAATAATTAAAGCAAGTAATATAAATTACCACCATAAAATATTTAACTACATTAACCAAGTATTTGTGAAATTTCGGGATGAATAAATTGATTGATATTTAAATAAATTTCAAGTTCCAAAACGTACCTGCTGTAAAATTTAAAAATCTACGACTAATCAAATTATTGGCAACATCGGAGGAGTTTAGTTGTGTACGGGGAAGAATACATACGGATCCCAAAAGTGTTTTACCCTATTACGGAGTTCATTTAATCCTACGTGTTGGTCGGAGTCTACATAAAGCGCTACCCAGATAATAATATACACGGTGTATATTCTCCTGGAGTTAGTATAATACCGTTTTAGTACGGGGCCCACATTAACCGCTAGATCTATATATATATATATATATATATATATATATATATATATATATATATATATATATATATATATATATATATATATATATATATATATATATATATATGTATATATAGATCTAGCGGTTAATGTGAGCTCCGTACTAAAACGGTGTTATACGAACTCTAGGAGAATATACACCGAGTATATTATTATCTAAGTAGCGCTTTATGTAGACTCCGACCAACGCATAGGATCAAGTAGGCTCCGTAATACGTTAAAACATTTTTGGGATCCGTATACACCTTGTCTGGTACAAAACTAAGCTCCTGCAATGTTGCCAATAATTTTATTAGTCGTAGATTTTGAAATTTTACAGCAGGTATATTGTGGGACTTGAAATTTATATTAATATTCATCAATTTAGGCATCGAGGAATTTCATAGATACTTGGCTAACGTAGTTAAAATTTTTATAATATAAATTGTTAACCGACATATAAATTTATATTACTTTTATGTTTAATAGGCAAGGTAGTAATTTATATTACTTGCTTTAATTATTTTTAAACTTAAGTAAGCGTCTATTATAAACCTGGAAAGTTTCCATTTTTATGCATTAGTATTTTCTTTTAATGCATCGGACTGAAACATATATCATATAAATGTACGTATATCGAGTGGAGTTTTCGTGTAACAGTTTAAGAAAGTAGTAGTACTCTAATATTTGTTACCACATAAAATTATAGAAAACTCTGTACAGCAGGGAGATCTTAGTAACTTTCTGATTGCTACAGTTTATGACGTGCAATATTTGTTTCATAATAAAATTTAGCAATAAAATTTAAATTACAATAATTTATAAATCACTTTTTAAATTGGTCACTTATGTTAATAGAGGTCATCGTAAGTGCAAAAAGTAACAACGAGTACGAAAGATATCAGGCATCAGGGGTGGTATTTGTAAATCTAAATACCGCTTACAACACCTTAAGTTAAAGGGAATTTCTCTAAAAACTATATGACATCCCCTTAGATAATAAATTCACTCATTTTAATATATTAAAACTGCTGTATATAGAGATTCGCGGATAGCGGGTAGGAACTACTTTTTGGACAGTCCTATCAGGGAAAGTGAATCAATCCCTGCCTTCCGCAGATTCCAGGTGTTTCCTGGCCCGGGAAACTAGTACCTGTTAAGGGTCCCTTCTCCAGGGTTATGGATGAAGACCACAACGGCATCCAGGGCGGAGAAGAAGGTCTTTACAACGGTCTGGAGGACAGAGGTGGCAGCCCAATGGTTTTAGGGTTTATATAAAATCAAACCTGGAAAGCGGTAGCTGGTCTTTCAGTATTTGTATTAAGCGGAAGTCATGTAGGCCAGAACGGTCAAAACATAACAGTACCCGGTGCGGTGGTAATCACTTAAACAGCATGTACACAGCGGTTTAGAAATCCAAGGGAATGACTACTACAGTATTTTTCCCAGGTTTATCAATATAGCTGAGGAATTAAACGATGGCCCCGAGTACGGGCGCCTCTTAAATAAGGTAGGGGTGCGAAGAATGGGTCCGGCTTGGCCAAATTTGATATCGAAAAAAGCTGAAGAATAGGCACATGGAATGTGCGGAGTTTATATGAACCCGGAAAAACACAGAATGCCATAAATGAGATGAGAAGACTGCAAATATAAATTCTGGGTATTAGTGAAATGCGATGGCCCCGATCTGGCCCCGATCTGGCCAATGCCATGTGGATGATCATGAAGTGTATTATGCAGGAGAAGACAGTAATTATCATCGTAATGGTGTAGAATTCATAGTCACAAAGGATGTTAGCAAATGTGACAGGGCGATATGCCAGGTATCTGAACGGGTCATAATGATTCAGTTGAACGCGAAACCCAGAAATATAAATTTAATACAAGTGTATGCACCGACAGCGGAAAGTGAACTGGAAGAACTTGAAAAGTTCTACGCCGATGTAAAGACCGTCACTGACCAACTCAAGACTAGAGATCTTACTATTCTGATGGGTGACCTTAATGCTAAGATAGGAAAAGGCAGACAAAGTAACATTATTGGATGTTATGGACTGGGCGATAGAAATGAAAGAGGAGATTATTTCTCAGATTTTGCAAAGAACATCATCATCAATCAGGCTTGAGTTGTCCATTGTTGAACATAGGCCTCCTCTAGACTTTTCCATCTGCTTCTGATCTGCACCTCTGCTATCCAATTGGTCACGATTCTTTTGAGGTCGTCGGTCCATCGCGTTGGGGGTCTTCCTCGGCTTCGCTTGTCAGTCCGTGGTCTTCACTCAAGCAATTTTTTTGTTTAACTGTCGTCTTTTATTCTTGCAACATGTCCTACACATCTCCATTTTTGCCTTGTAATATGTTGGATAATGTCTTCCACTCCGGTTCGTCTACGAACTTCCTCGTTTCTTATTCTATTTCTTAAGCTTATTCCAAGCATTGATCTCTCCATCTTTCGTTGTGTCCTTCTCAATTTTTCGGCTGATATTTTTGTGAGAGTTAAGGTTTCTGCTCCGTATGTGAGGACTGGTAGAACGCACTGGTTAAAAGCTTTTCTTTTTAAATGGATCGGTATATTTGTTTTAAATACGTCTCTCATTTTTCCGAATGCAGCTCAACCCAGACTTATTCTTCTAAGTAGCTCGCATGTTTGGTTATCTCGCGTTAACCTTATTTAGTGACCCAAATACACATATTTTTCAACAAGTTCTATGGGCGACTTTTCGATTTCTATTAGCTCATTGGGGACGAGATTGGTCATCATCTTTGTTTTTCCATAGTTTATTTTTAAATCGACTTTCTGGGTTACTTGCTGTAGTTGTTGTAGCATAACTCTGGCTTCTCCTAAGTTGTCTGTTATGAGAACAATATCATCGGCATATCTGAGATGATTGAATATCTTTCCATCGATGCTAATACCCTTTAATTCCCACTCTAGCCGTTTAAATGCGTACTCCACAACTGCTATAAATAGTTTTGGCGACAAGGTATCTCCCTGCCGCACTCCTCTGCCAATTTTTATCTTCTCAGTTATGCAGTGGAGGTTAACGGTTGTTGTCGCATTTTCGTATATATTTCGAATAATATTTGCATACCTGTGATCTATTCTGCATTCTGATTGTGCTTTTAAGATAGCAACTGTTTCGACTGTGTCAAATCCTTTGTGGAAGTCGACAAAGATAAGAGCAAGGGGTCTGTTATATTCGATAGACTTTTCAACTAGAGTTTTAAGGCATTGCAAATGGTCGTTTGTTCCGTGTCCCGCTCGAAATCCTGCCTGTTCTTCTGATTGATAGAAATCGAGTTTTGCTTCTAATCTGTTTGTCAGTGTTCGAGTAAAGAGCTTGTATATGTGGTTAAGCAAACTAATTGGCCTATAGTTTTTGAGATCTGATTTATCCCCTTTCTTGTGGAGGAGGATTGTAACCAAATTCTTCCATGTACTTGGAATGTTTTCACTATGCAGACATAGATTAAAAAGTGTTTGGATTCGGGACATCAAAAGTGGACCTCCTAGTTTAATTGTCTCAATGACTACACCATCTTCCTCCGGAGCTCTATTATTTTTCATATTTTTGAGGGCATGTTGAATTTCCTCTCGTGATATATCTGGTATATCCTTCGATCCTACATTATGTACCTTTTGTATTGGTTGTTCGATGAGCTCTGGAATAACTTGACTTTTATATAATGTTTCATATAAACTTTCTACTATATGTAATATGATTGGTCTATCTGAGATAATATTTCAATTTTTGTCTTTAAGTTGGAAGATTTCTTTTTTGCCATTTTCCATTTTTCTCCTCAATGCTTTCATGCTTTTGTTGTCTTCTATAGTTTTTATAATTTTCTTGTTGTTGTATTTTCTAATATTCCGTCTGATGGCTTTAGAGATTTCTTTATTGATGCTGTTTATATCTTGTGAGTCAACATTTCCTTGACTTCTGAGCATTCTAGGGTCTTCCATTTTTTGTTTCGTTTCTTTACTAATTTTTTGTTCTTGTCCATGTTTAGGGCCAGATTTTTCCTGAGCTTGTGTTAATGTATCTACTATTTCTTCGTTTAGGTTATTTACGTCTTCTCTTGTTGTATTGAGAAATCTCTAAATTGATTTAAGACTGTAACATCTTTGACTATATGTTTTTTGTCAGTGATGATGAAGTCAATCTCATTTTTTGTCTTCCAAGTCCATCCTCTATGGATTTCCTTAAAGAAGAAGCTATTCATTAAATATAGATTGTTTTCTAATAGGAAATTTAAGAGTATTTTGCCCCTTTCGTTTCTATCTGGTGTGCCAAAATTTCCGAGGGCATTTTCAGCTGGATCAGTGCTTATTCCTATTTTGGCATTAAAGTCGCCACATATTACCGTAAAATGTTCTTGATCTTCTGAAACAGCTGTGTACAAGTCATCATAGAACTGTTCTATTTCTTCGTCAGCGTGACTCGATGTTGGTGCATAGACTTGAATGATCTTTATGGAGTAACGGGTGTTTAGTTATAATTTTGCAAGTATAACTCTTGTGGAAACTGCTTTTACTGATATGATATTCTCAGCTAGTTTTTTATTAATAAAGAGCCCAATACCTCCATTCCCATCGTTTTCTCCGACATGATAGAAAATGTGACCGGATTTTAAAGTGGTTAGGCTTTCTCCTTTCCTTCTAACCTCAGCGACTCCAACAATGTCCCAATTGATTTTATTAAGTTCAGATTCCATTTCTATGAATTTTTCTTCTGATAGCAGGGTTCTTGCATTGAAAGTTGCAATTTTTAGAAATATGTATTTATTAGATGGTTTTCTAAAATATGTCAGAATTTCGTCCCCCCCAGAATCCGTGGGACTGACTGATAGTCTATCAGTGTGAGATTCTGAATTTTTCTTTCTACTCACCTGGGGTAAATACGTTTTTGTATTTGTATCTGACATAATAAAGGGGTAATAGCAATTAAAACGTCACGCTTGCTTTGCGTGTTGACGAGTTTTTAGTTCAGCCGCCCATTATGGGTACAGACGCTATTGACAACCGCCCAATATGGGTCAGACGCTATCGGTTTGATTTTATACCATCCCTAAAATCCAGGGATGCCACTTCCGCCATCCACGTCGCACCGAAGATCTTCTTCTCCGCCGAGCCTACCGTTGTGGTCTTCACCTGTATCCCTAGGTAGGGGTCAGTGTTATACCCCACAGAACTGGGTCCCGATCTGGACTTGGCCATGTATTCACTCCGGCCTACTGAAATGATAGATGCCAATCCCCGCGACATGGACGCGCCAGATTGGAGTTACCCACGTGAGCGACAGAGAAGGTGGCTCTGTGCTCCGCAAAGAACATAACCTATGTATAAAGAACACCTTTTTCAAACTACCTAAACGGAGATTATTTACATGAAAATCTCCAGCAAACACTCCCCGTAATATCGTCAGAAATCAAATTGACTACATAACTATCAGTGAGCGTTACAGAAATGCAGGAAAGTCTGTAAAAACTCTTCCTGGTGCCGATGTTCCATCTAATCACAATCTGTTGTTAGCAGAAATAAAATTAAAACTTAAACGGATAAAGCAACAACGATCCTATAACAAACTGTATATGGATTTTATTAGAAACAATAGCCAGATGATTGCAAACAATTTAGAGAGCAATTTTGATAATTATGAACAACAAGAATTCATCGAGGATCATTGGAACCAAATCAAAACGATTATAAGCAACTCAACTCCAAACTGAAAAGAGAGCAGTCAAAAAAAGTAACGGTGGATGAACGATGAGATTTTGAATTTGATCGAAAAAAGGCGCAATTTTAAGAATCAAAACGTAGAAATGTATAAAGTATTAAGAGATAAGGACTAAAATAAAAACTGCAAAACAAACATACTTCGAAAACAAATGTTCAGAAATTGAAGAATTACAGGGAAAACATGATTAATTTAATCTGTATAAAAAAATAAAACAACTGACAGGTCAGAACAAAAAACAGGCAAATAACAACGTTGATAGAGACGAAAAATGACTATCACTAATTCGCATAAAATAGACAGATGGAAAGAGTATATTGAGGAACTGTTTAGTGATGAAAGGCCCGAGCTTAAAATTAACGAAGTAGTTACAGGACCTGACATAACTATGGACGAAATTGACCAAGCAATACGATTAGCAAAGACCCGAAAAGCGACGGGACCAGATGAAATACCGAGTGAAATAATAAAGTGCTTCCAAAGTTCAGGTAAAATATCTCTCCTTCATCTGTTTAATAAAATTTATGAAACTGGCTATATACCAACGGATTGGCGGCTGTCGATTTTTGTGACGATACTTAAAAAAGCAAATGCAAAAAGATGTAGTGACTACCGAACCATCAGTTTGATGAGTCTCAAATCTCAAAAATCCCTCTTTTATACCACTTAAAAGAACATAGTGAAGAATGACGGTACGCTGATCTATATCAGGTGTTGAATCAATAATTAGAGAGTAAAATTTCGCTTTCTGTAATTTGTTCACTCTTATAAGTTGCAGATATTTCAATGCAATAGAAATAAATTCATCACATATTGTAGGGATAAATAATTTAATATACCAATCTTTCGGTTTAAATATTCCAAAGCACCTATTTAATTACCATTATTTTCACACAAAATCATTTTTACCACGAAACGTTAAAGTGTAAGAAATAAATTTGATTGTCGCTACCATAGGTAAAAGTACTTCCCTTCAATATATTATTTTTAAACACGTGCATAGTAAATAGGAATGGGAACACTATATCCTCCATACATTAAATATATCAATATCGCTCAACAGTATTAGTACAGCATATTGGCACGTATGTAATATGATCCAGAATATATTACATACTAAAAAATACTATGTCTAAGTAGCCATTGTCAAGATCAATAGCGCCGATATAGGTAGTTAAAATTTTGAACACTTATTTTAACTGTTTATTATCCATATAAACGACTTGTGACTGAAATTACAAACTTATTTACTCTGCATAAAGAGATTCTTTATTACTTCGTCGAATAGTAATAGTCTGTATATAAAAATTAAATTTTTCATAAAAAGTAAATGATAAGCCATTACTTAAGGGGTCAAAAGAAGGAGGCTTCACGAAGATTAAAGTACTAATGAGACCATTGCAATCGGACGTACCCTGGAGAATGATTAACTAATTAATTGGCTAATTATTCAATCACCCGTGCAATATGATTTTGTCAAATCGAACCTTTTAGGACAACCTATTCTAATTATGTTTATAAAAATTGAGGGCATATCTAGAGATAAAGAAACTTTACTTCACTAAAACTCATAGGTAAGACATGTGTCTAATACAAATGTGACGTATTTCTAGTGCAGATAAAACCATGTGATAAATAGAAAAGTGTTATCTTTGCCGGCAAAGAAGCAAAGAAAAACTCAAAGTGAGAGAGGAAAAAACCAGTCAGCTGAGAGAACTTTTCAACGATGTTGAGCTTGGATCCACCATCTACATCTCTCTTTCTCCAATAGCGCTACAGCCCAAATCGGGCCTTGGTCTCCTCCAAACTATGCCTCCAACCTTGTCGGTCTCGCGCCGATCTTCTCCAGGTTCTCTATCATTGCATTTTACTATGCATTTTACTATCAAGGGCTCTTTTCGGCAATCTTTCTGTCTCCATTCTTACTACATGACCAGCCCAGGGAAGTCTCTGAAGTTTAACGAATTCTGAGATCGGTGTCTCTTTGAACAGTTGGTAGAGTTCATGGTTATACCTGGATCTTCATATTCCGTTTTCGTTAATAGGTCCAAATATCTTTCTTAGGACTTTTCTTTCGAAGACTTCCAGTTTTCTTTTTGTCTCTTCTGTCATCACCCATGTCTCGCATCCATAACATACTATTGGTCTGATAATAGTTTTGTAGACCCTAATTTTCGATCTCCAGTGTGTGTTGTTGGAGCGAAACACATGATCGAGTGAAAAATAATCTTTGTTTCCCTTTACTATTCTTCTCTGGATTTCTGGCTCTTCTGTTCCATCCGTGTTTAATGTAACTCCTAAATATATGAAACTTTCTACCGTTTCAATATCGTCCTCTAATTCAACTGTGCTTCTGTTTACCCTAGCTCTTGCCTGTGTTAACTTTTTTGTCTTTTGAATATTTATTTCTAGTCCGGTCTCTTTTGCCTTTGATTTTAATTGTGAATATATTTCTGCCGCCTTTTCTGTTCTGCAAAACATGATGCTGATATCATCGGCATAGGGCAATCTGTATTGATTTATTTGTTAGGAGATTACCTCTTCCAATAATCAGCTGTCTTATCACATATTCCAAGGTCAGGTTGAATAGTGTCGGTGCAAGCCCGTCTCCTTGCTTTAATCCTTGGGCTATCGTAAAATTTTCAGTGAGCTAATTTTGGACTCTGACAGTTGCTATCCATTGTTGTTTTTACCAGTCGGATGTATTTTTGGGGGATATTAAAGCTCTGCAATATTTGATATAACTTGTTCCTATTAGGCACTTTTATAAATGAAGACAACGATAGCTCAGCAGAAATAAAAATAAGAATAGAAAAAGCCAGATCCATATTCACTAAAATGAAGAGAGTGTTCTGCGGAAGAGATTTGAGCCTTGAAATGAAACTTCGCCTGATGAGATGTTACGTACTTTCTGTGCTGTTTTACGGAATGGAGTCATGGACGTTGAAAAAGATTGATACCAAAAAATTAGAGGCATTTGAACTGTGGATGTATCGCAGAATCCTGAGAATATCATGGACCGAGAGAGTCACAAATGTCGAGGTCTTGAGAAGAATGAATAAAGAAAAGGAAGTCATATTTACGATCAAAAAACGAAAACTGCAATACTTGGGACTTATTATAAGAGGCGAAAGATATGAACTGCTTCGAATAATTATGCAAGGGAAAATAGCAGGAAAAAGGTCCATAGGAAGAAGACGAAACTCCTGGCTAAAGAATCTACGGGAATGGTATAGCTGTAGCAGCAACGAATTGTTTCGGTCAGCAGTTTCGAAAATACGTATAGCCCTGATGATCGCCAACCTTCGGAACGAAGATGGCACTTGAAGAAGAAGTTCCTATTAATTAAGTAGTAGGCTTGTTTGAAATCTATGAATATGTTGTGGACGTCAATGTCGTATTCCCACGATTTATTTTAAGATTTGTTTCACTGTGAATAGTTGGTCAGTTGTAGATCTTCCTTCTCAGAAACCGGTCGTTTGTTTAGTATGTAAGTAAAAATTTTGTACGCCGTGCACAAGAGGGTTATGCCGCGATAATTTTCGCATTTTAGTTTATCCCCTTTTTTATAAATTGGACATATAATCCCGTTTTTTCAATCATTAGGGATCTTTTCATCATTCCAAATCTTATTCATGAGCACATGCATTTATCCTACTAGGTGATCGCCACCTAATTTATATAGCTCATGTGGGACGCTGTCAATACCTGGAGCCTTATTGATCTTTCGTGCTCGTATTGCCTGTTTTACCTCTTCCATCGTTGGAGGTTCTATATTTTCGGTGTCTCCCTCATTGTGATGCATGTCAATATGATCTTCATTTTCTTGTGTCCCTAAAAGAGTTTGGAAATAGGTTTCTTGATTTCTGCATAGATTTGTTCGGAGTTTATATCCTTCTCTTAAATTGCGTAGATATCTGTACGCCTGTCTTATATTGTTGCTCTAAACATTTTCTTCCATTTTCTTTATATTCCGTTTTCGTATTTTCTTTTCTTTGTTCGGCATATTTGATCTGCCCTCCGTCTTGAATCTTGGTAACTTGCCCTTCTTTCTCTGGTTCTTCTTTCCGTATATTTCTTGTGTTCTTCATTTCTTTTCTGTATGGCCTTATTACACTAGTCATTGAACCATTCCCTTTTTTTATTTTTCTTATTCTTGCCTATGATTTTTCTTGCTGCGTCAATAACTTTTGTTTTGATTTCTTCCCAATGTTCTTCGGTACCTAGTGCTGTCAGTGTTTGTGTTATTTCTCTTTCATAGTTCTGTGTGACATCTTGTTGTTTAAATTTTTGTATATCTAGCTGTTCTGTTCTTTGTTCCTGTCTTTCTTTCCTGTTTATCTGAATTCTGCATCTGTATTTTATCTGTACTAGGAGATGGTCAGATCCGCAGCATGCTCCTCTTCGGCTTTTCACATCTTGTATGCTTGTTGCGGCCCGTTTGTCTATCAAGACATCATCAATTTGGTTAGCGGTTGTTCCTCCAGGCATAATCCATGTCGCTATGTGTAAATAGGTGACGATAAAAGAAAAGCTTTCTATGATCAGTTAGGTGGTAGACTTAGAAATATTCCAACTAAGAAATGACTCATAATAGAAGGTAACTTCAACGCTAATATAGGCTAATTAGACAGAGGAAATGAACATATAGATGGAGGATACGGCATTGGAACTAGAAATAACGCAGCAGATAATATACTGGAATTAGCAGTAGCACTAGGTATGGCCACTGTTAGTAAATGCTTTTAGAAGAGAGAAAGCCAACTTACCAACCAATAGAAATATTATAAAATCAGTTTAAATTCACGCAAGGCAAATCAACAACGGATGCAATTTTTATCATAAGGCAAGTAATGGAAAACTAATGTTAGAACAGGTGAGGGTAAGACTGATAAATTTCATTTAAGAATAGTATTGCATCAGGCGTCAGTGCTAATCCCTTATCTCTTCTAATTAGTGTTGGAAAAATTAACGAAAACATGTCAATGAGATATTCTATGGTGCCTGATGTATGCTAAAGATGTGGTGTTAGTAAGAGATAAGGAGAGAGAATTCAATTAATGATTGAGACAATGAAGATGGGTGCTTGAGCAAAAAGGTACTAAGGAAGACAAAAACAGAGTATCTAAAGTGTGCATTTAAAAATTAACTTCAACTTCACTTTAAATCAGGTTGTAATGTTGACTGGTGAAATTATTGAAAAAAAAAATCGTTTTCGATAAAATGGAAAGAAGCAAGTGATGTCTTGTGTGATAGAAAGGTTCTTACGAAACTGAAAGGTAAATTCCATAAAACGGATATAAAACCGTAATTGGACAGTTAAAAAAATAAGAACAATGAATGCATTTGAACGAAATGACAATGCTTAGATGGATGGGTGGCTTAAAAAGAAAATATTAAATTAAAAATTAAAATATTAGCAGAATTCTAGGCGCAGCACCTCATCTATGCAAAAATGAAGAAGCATAGGTTACGATAATTAGGGCATGTTGATCGTCGACACGAGAGTCATGCAATACATAGGATTCTGGTTTTCCAGGTCCCAGAAAGTAGTAGGAGAGAAAGACCGAAAAGGATGACGGGAAACGAATAGGAGAAATATGTGTATGAAAGAAATTCATCTTGATATGGCGAAGGATAGAAAGATATCTCTGTATATAAGGATAAGGCGTAAAGGGATAAAGGCAAAGAGAATGATGATGAAGAATCAGTAAATATGGTGATACTTGCATATATACATAATTTTTCAAAATAAATGAATCGCTTATTTTTATTAATTATTCGCTACTCGATTTATTCAAAATATTATATGACAAATTGTTCATATTTGTTAAATCAGTAATGTTAAAACTGTTTGAGAAACAGCTAGTTAAGAACCACCTTAAGTTAAAAAAACCAATAATAAAAGAAAAGAGCTGATTCCAAACCGATAATTTTTATTCAGAGGTAAAAAATATCCTATGATTAATTGAATATACAGAATTATCGATATAGGTAACTAAGTGAGAAACTTGTTGAGAAACACGTTTTAGAAAAAAAAATTGTGCTAGTCTTTTTTGACATAGCTTAGGCCTTTGCTAAAGTATAGCATGGGAGTTTAACCTGCAAATAGTATACCTACATGGTCATAGTTGGAAATGACACTGTCATACTCACAGTATTTGACAACAGCAAAGTAGCAGCAAAAAAATTATAACAGTTATTAAATAAAATTCATATGTACTTAAAATTGGAAACCTAAACTAAATGAGTCCAAATTAATGAACGTCAAATTTATACATCTGAAAATCTAAAACATTAATTTTACAAAAAACGATGTCTAAATACCTTATGCATCTTTCACAAAATACATGGGAACTGTACTTGAGACTTCTATAGTATATGTTAAAAAAAGGGAGGAACTCAGAAAAGTTATCAGAAAATGTATCCGCAACTCCTATAGACATTAACTTAGTACTGATATCTCTGCTCCCCGATTTTAGCAAGCAGTCACCAAACCATTAAAACTGCTACATTCATACTTCCTATTATTCAAGTAAGTAGAATATGCAAGGAAGTTTTTGGCAATTTAATAGGGTTTTTGTGTGTTACAATATAATTTCTCCGAGAAAGTAAAGAATATCTATCCGCTATCCTGATTTATTCCATAGATTAAATATTAGAATACTATAGAATAATGCTATTACCAGCAAAAAAACGGTATAATAGTAACGAGAAAACCAAATAAATGTTCATTAACAGACAAAAGAGACGATGTAAAATAGGGCATATAACGTAACAATAGACCCATATAATTTTAAAAAATTTGAGCGTTTTAGATATCGCAGATAACGTTGTCACATAAGAGACAAAAGGGAAAATTCAGGTAGCAAACTGATATATGTATAACCTCATAACACTTTTAAATCCAGAAGTGTAATACATACTACTAAAATCAGGATATATACATATATATAAGACAATGTAAGTAAAACTCAGGTATTAATTACATCAGGATTGCTAGAAAGATTGCCCTCAGTCAGAAGTGTTTTACGACCGGAAACTAATGCTAAGGTCAAACAGGTATATAAACATTGCACCGTCGTACAAGAAACTAAATCTCAACGATAAAGTTATTGTTTTGCACTTCGTATTGATTTGTGATCTGATTCATAATAGAATTATATATTTCTCTAAGAATTCTTCTTTCTGCGATGCTCAATCGGCTCTTATTTTATTTTTTCATTGTTCGTGTTTTACTTACATACGTAGAATATTATTTTTCTTACTGCGGGATGTATTTTCGGATTTAATTTTTTGCTTAAAACGTAGCAATTGCCAGCTTGTATTCTGTTGTTATTCTCTTTTGTAGTGTTTTTGTTAAAAGTGCTCTTAAATCACAAATATTCAGACCGATGAAACATTTCAAAGTTATACTGGTCTATTGAAATATTATGTCCTATTCTGTTTCTTATGATAGTCTTCTTATGATAGCCATATATTTTTTTATTATCGTTGATTTGGAGGACCCTTTTTTACGATTTTTTCTATTGAATGTATTCATGTTTTTTTCTCACTAATAATTATACTCACTACTATGTTAAACTCATCGTCAAAAGTCCCTATAATATGAGGACCTTAATTATTAAACTGTGAGATTTTCTGTATTTGCTTTCCGGGCAATGCTCTTAAGCATTGCAAACTAGCTTAATGTTTTTCTTATTCCCAACATTTTTAATTAAGTATATAATAGTGAATATTTGATCAACGGTTCATTGAATTTTTCTAATTTCACATTAATCTTTCCTAATTTCACATTTGTGGTTGCTGGATGTCAAAGAAGACACCATTTTCCATAGCGGGTGCTATGATTCCAATGGTGTAAAGTACAACCTACATATTTGTTGCCAAAATTACTTTGCTGCTGTCTCGAGTACCGTTTACTGGTATATGAATTTTGTTACGAATTTATGTTGTGTGCTGAACTCTATTAAATCTTTTACCGCGAATTGAAAAGCATGTTTTAACCTTTATTTGTAACATTTATCGTTATTTGTCTTATATGTATACAATCGTCCTAATATTTGCGTTATACATTGATATTTATGTGGCAATTAGCTGTAAAGTCATTAGTCTTTTCTGTCGTATCATATTTTCTTGAATTTATTTTTGTAGACAAGCGGTTTAGTTTGTGTAATATAATATCCCCAATTCGTTTCATAATATTTAGTTTTCAAAACAGCTGTTCGCTAATTCGTTCACCTTTTTTAAAGCACTTTGGGTTATGACTATTGGATTTTACTTTTTAAATAGAGTTTGGAATGGAATCTTCCTGTTTGAAATCAATGTACATTTGAAAATAAGTCGACAGTTTTCCTTGAAGTCTGACTTTACTTGTAGATTATTCCTTGTTAAATTAATTAGTTTATTAGGTAAGCCTAGTTCTTCCATGGTATTTCATAGTTTTATTCTTATGATTATATCAGTGTTTGTTTAAAATTCATAAATAACTAGTTTAATGTTTTTTTTTTTTGTATTCCCAACATTTCTCATTAACTGCCTAATAGTGAATAATCGATCAACGATTTATTAAGTTTTTCTAATTCCACACTAATATCCACCTATTTTATAGTTCACCTATTTACTCAATCGTTCTAGGTGTATTAGAAAAAATACTGTATATCCTAATAATTAATAGATATATAGCTTATATCGCTATAGTTTATGCAGTACATTTTATTGCATATTCCTTTTGTCTATGCTTTTCAGCAAGTTGGTACTTGCTCTTACTTCTAAATTGACGGATCAGCCGTTTAACTGCCTGTACTGAACTTTCTTCTTCATTTTGCAAATATATATAAAAATTAATAAAAACCACTCTGACATACCGCTGATTGAAATGTTGGATACCCTGGCCTATACTATTCAATCAACGAAAATACTAAGATCACACGGGGAGAATATTATGGGTTATTTCTGGTTTCGTCATAATTTACACTGAAATTACTAACAAGAGAGTGCTCTCACTTCCATATATTGAAATTGATATATAGTACCAACAGATGCTAGTCATATTATACCATCAGTACTAATAAAATAGAAACTATCAAATTAATGTCAGTTTCATTTAATCAAACGTACTAACCTTAGACATGGTCATTTAAGGAAACACACCTCAAAAATGTTGACAATAAATTAAAAATATCTTAAGCGTTATAAAAGTACCAGAGCAGCAAAGCTCACAGCATGAGAATATTGCCTCGTACTTTTATATAGCAATTTGTTCTCACAATTTTATAGTTTTTCGAAAAATGAACTCCGATTCGAAGATTAAAACGTCAAACAAAATGTATAAACCTATTCATATTTTGAGATATAAAATCTTCAATTTAAATATTGAACATTCTTAATAAATGTATAATCTAATATTTAAGCCTGTTTTACAGACTTGGAAAACACTGAACAGACAAATATTTATTCTTTAATGTACTAGGTTCTAAAAAAAGTGTACTCAAAACGAATAAACATTATCTACCAAGTGTTTTATTCCAGTTTCATATGAAAGCACCAGATATCAGATATAAATTTCATAGGTACAAATTTGAGATAAAAACCAAACGATAGAGCATAATATAGTGAAATATAAATATCTTAGAATAGCTGTATCGAGCGAGGATAAGGTTATTGATGAGAAAAAAAAAAAAACCTATCGCTGAGGAAGTGAGAAAGTAATTGGCAAACGCAAAGAGCACTTTAATTATATTAAATGAAATATGCATTACAATCTATTATGATACACATATATTCGCACCGCAGAAACAAGACAATAAACACGTTAAGAGAATCTTAATAATAACCAAAATTTAACTTTTAATACACAGAAGAAATAATGATATACAGAAGATATATAAATTAAAAAACTTTATTCACTTATTGTACGCAAGAGAGATACCTCTAGAAAAACTCAAAACGATCGAAAATATATACCAAAACAACACAATAAAAGTAAAAGTAGACGAAGAACTAACCGACCCTATTGAAACTGACAGTGGGATAAGGCAGGGATATTCCCTGAGTCCTTTATTGTTCAACCTGATTATGGATGAAATAATAAAAAAGTAAGAACTTAAAAAGGATACCAAATGGAAGAAAAACAAATTAAAATAATCTGCAATACTACTCTTTCAAAGTGAAGATGATTTACAACGTATCCTGCACCAATTTCATATAAAATTTAACATGTTAATTTCCCCAAAAGAGACAAAATGCATGGTTACAACAGCAAATTTACTAAGATGTTAATTGGAGCTGAAAGGTCAGATAATAGAACAAGTGATGGAATTTAAATATCTAGGCATCACATTATCTAGCTACGGAAAGCTCGAAACTGAAGTGGAAGATCCAGTGAATAGAGCAAACAGAGCCCCAGGCTGCCTAAATGAAACAATACGAAAAAATAAAAATATCGGGAAAGAAACGAAAGGCAGAATTTACAAAACAGTCTTCAGACCAATAATGACATACGCGGCAGAAACAAGACCTGACACAGAGAGGACAAAAAGGGTGTTAGAAACAGCAGAGATGAAAACACTTAGAAAAATTGATGGTAAGACACTATGGGAGAGTGCTAGAGAGCTAGCAGTACATATATACGACGTAGATGCAAGGTAAAGAACATCAAGAACCGGTTAAGAAATAGAAGAGTAGAATGGAATAATCATATAAGCCGAATGACAACAAATAGAGTAGTAAAGACGGCAAGAGACGGTTAATCCATAGGAAAATGATCAGTAGGAAGACCACGAAAACGATGGAACGGCAACTTACTGGAGGCACATTGAAAAACAGACAGAGTCATGTCTATATAAAAAGAAGAAGAAGAAGATACACAGGATAATCATTAAAATAGCTGCAGGAAAGATAAAATAAATCAATCATATTAATGTAGAATAGCAGAGGACAGAGTGTTTAGAGAAAATAATGAATCAGTCATATTAATATAGAATAGCAGAGGACAGAGGATTTGTCATAGCTTTGGACAAGTGCCTAATTGAAAAAATAACACAGGTCGTTAAAAAAAGACGAAACTCTAGAAAGAAAATAGAATAGATTTAAAAAAAAAATAAAAGCATAAACATGTCTTTTCCTACTTTTTTTAATATTGAAAATACGTAAATAGAACATTGAATTAAAATGTTACCTTTGATATCTATGATAAACCTATGACCTAAACAGTGGCGCCAATGTATGTAGTTGAAATTGTTTACACTTATTTTAACTGTTTATTTTTTTTATTATCTATAGATGAGTTGCGACCGATATCACAAACTTATTTATTTTCCACAAAGAGGCCCTTTAATACCTAAAATTATTACTATACAAATATGATTCGAAATATCGTCAAAAAGTAATACACGGCATGTAAAATTTAAATTTTTAATAAAAAGTAAAAGATTAGGCATTACTTCTGTGGTTCAAAGAACGAGCCTTTACGAAGATTGAAGTACTAATAAGGCCACCGCAATCGGGCATACCCCGGGTAATGATTAATTAATTAATCGGCTAATTCTTCAGTCACCTCTTTAATATGATTTAATCAAATTGGTCCTTTTTAGGACCAACTATTCTAATAACATATGTCTATAACTGTTAAGGGTATTTCTAAAGATCAAGAAGAAACTTTACTTTACTTAAACTTATCAGACATATGAGCTAAACATGAATCTGACTTATTTCTAGTGCAGGAAACACATACAGGGCCTAACCTAGGCTATTTGGTATACAGCTGATCGTTAAAACCACATTATAGATATAGACATGCTATTTCTGTCGAAAAAGAAGCAAAGAATAACTCTAAGAAGAGAGTTATTCTTATATTGTAGAGTAAGAAAGGACAAAACCAGTCAGCTGAGAGAACCTTTTAACAATGTTGAGCTTGAATCCACCATCTACATATTTAATGAAAAATAATACAACTACCGACATTGAGGATCTGAGCACAAAGCTTATTACGAAATCTAGACCAAAAACACTACAATGGCTGATCCGGATGATGAACAACTGTATTCAAATTATGGAGATACCCAAAGTCTAGAGACAAGCCAAAGTTGTTAACTTGCTTAAACCTGGCAAAAACTCCAACGACTACAAAAACTATCGGCCAATATCTTTATTTTGTCAGCTATTCAAAATACTTTTGCACAAGATCGTTAATGTGATATCACCGATATTAGAAGAAAAACTTAAATTAAAAGGCAAAAGTGGCTATAGATAGGGAAGATTATGTACATCACAAATACTAAATCAAAGACCAGTACGAAAAATATCGGGTATCAGGG
This sequence comes from Diabrotica undecimpunctata, assembly GCF_040954645.1. Taxonomy (NCBI): domain Eukaryota; kingdom Metazoa; phylum Arthropoda; class Insecta; order Coleoptera; family Chrysomelidae; genus Diabrotica; species Diabrotica undecimpunctata. The sequence continues at coordinate 76,983,063 of NC_092810.1, forward strand.
GTGGTATTTTTCACTCTAAATGCCGCTTACGACACCTTAAATTACAGAATATTTCTTCAAAAACTATATGATATCCCCTTACATAACAAACTCACTTATATTGTCTCCGTATACCTACACAAGAGAAAATTTTTTGTATCACATAATGGTAAGAATAGCAGTTGAAGAACAGTCTCGCTTGGGGTAGCATAAAGGCACCTACACTGTATAACATATTTATTTTGAGATAACCTTCTATCGAGATATCATATTTAGTACACAAATAAGAGCAGAACGGATGCTTACATAAAACGTACAAAGACATACTCACGTAAACAAAATATAATACGAAATTTCTGTAATTAAAAAAAACATCGAGTTCAGCATTGAACTAATAAAATTATATTAAATAAAAAAACAACATTATTTTTAAAAATGCAGAAAAAATCAAATTTTCTATGCAAGCGAACATTTCATTAAATAATAAGCCCAAATCCTTTTGTATCTATATACTTGTTTTTTAAAGAACCAGTTACCTTTTAGTACGTAGTTATACCAGGTAATACGATATACTCTGTTACACAGTGTAATGCGTATGACATTACACTGTCTGCAAACAGTAGATAAAAATAAGGAGCCCATATAAACCGTTCACGGTATATGTTGAAAATATACGGTACAACCGCACAGTTGCCAAACTCTCAGAGCTTACTTAAACCGATAAACGTATGGTTGAAATATACAATGAAGAATATCTGAACGACCCCTATAATATATACACGTGAACTAAACGATATACATTTATGATACAGGGGTATTTACGGGCTCCAAAAAATTTTTACAAATTATTAAACTCTACATGTTGATGAATCGACAGAACCAATATTATGGAATGGTCAAGTGAGCTCCGTATATCGGTATCCACTTGACCACGGAGCTCAATTGAACACCTGCATTTTAACATGGGCGGAGTCCACTTTATGCCGTAGATATATATATATATATATATATATATATATATATATATATATATATATATATATATATATATATATATATATATATATATATATATATATATATGTAACGCTGTTATCCCTTGAGTGGAATTGATAAGATATTACCGAACTGTAAACTTATAAATAAATATATTTATAAAAATTCGAACCGCTCGTTTTATTTAATCTCGCTACAATATCCTTAAACACCAATAAAGATAATCCATTTGGCACTACTTTAACCACTTAATTCCATTTCTGATTAGCTACTAATTACATCTCTTTAAATGATACTATTTAACTGCCTACTTAAATGACTGCTATTATCGAGAAGCAACGCGATATAAAAATTTCATTCTCTACGAGAATTAGTGGAAATTTCTTGAGTGGATTTTTATTTATTCTCTGCGTAGATCGCAGCATTTATTTTAAAATCTCTATAGGCGAAACAGAGAAAAGACGAATTGAAAAACTAGACAGTAAATGATTCATTTTAAAAGCGACACTCAACAATTATAAACAGACTCTTGAGGTTTGTTTAGTCTAACATTTTAAACGATTTTTATGATTTACAGGGGGAAAAGAAACTGCTACACGTTAAACATGCTAAACCATAAAAAAAAAAAATAAGACCAAGAGAAGTGGTACAAAAGATATAACGTCGAATTATACCAATTCTTTAATAAACCAGACTAAGGGCCGATTGTTCGAACGCTAATCAAAACTTGATTGTAATCAAATATTTAATTACAATCAAATACGTCACAGCAGCTGTCAAAATTATTAAAAATTGCTTATTATTACTGATTTGTGAATAAAAACATGAAATTAACATCAGAAAGATTTTAATTATGGTTTATTTTAAATTAAAACGCAAAATAATAAAACTGAATAAAATAAATCAGTCAACATAACTTCAAAATGTGACGTATTCGATTTTAATTAAATATTTGATTACAATCAAGTTTTGATTAGCGTTCGAACATTAATGTTCATTAAAACACAGCAATTTACATTCGCTGGACCCGTAATACGAATGTCAGACAACACAATTGCTAAAAAGCTAATCACAGGAACACCTGTATGAAGAAGAAGCAGAGGCCGACCGCGAATTAGGTGGTTAGATAGAATTGAGACCAACTTAGGGATATTAAAAATCACAACATGGCAACAGGTCGCCAGAAACTGAACACAATGGCGACGAATCTTAGAGCAGGCCAGGATCCACAAAGGATCGTTGAGCCAAAGATCATGATGATGATATATTTTGTAGTTGAACCTTCTCGTCCTTTTCACATGACATCAAATACTCCTATTGTCGTACGGTCGTAGCGTCCTCCAGGTTCTCTGGACGCTCTACGACCGCCGCTCATGAGGAGGATCTTAAATTCTTTGGTTCCATCCTCGTGTTCGTGGAGTTAAACGGGATTCCGGCCTCTACGTATGAGAAGTTTCGCCGGGCCTCTGTGGTAGGTGACGGGACACCGGCAATCAGAATACTTAAACAGTTCGAACTTTCTTACTATGACCGTTTCTTACAATGACTTAATATGTGAGTTAGTATTCTGTTGCGTAGTATATGCCTCAAGTTCCACAGGGATGACGACCTTCTCACCTCTTGTAGCCGCGTTCCCTCTCCCTCAGAGAGGCACAAGAATGCCGGCAGTGTCGACTCTTCCTACTGCCGGTAGTTTCGTGTCACTACCTTTCGTAAACAGTATTTTCGATAGTTACTATTTGCATAAGGTTTCTGGTGACGGGTTCCAAAGAACGCTATGGTCAGTTCGACACAATTTAAAATAGTTCTAAGACCAATGTCTTTTCTATTTCAAAAAGCCATGTCTTACTGACAGGAAGCGATGAAGTCTTCTTTTATTCGACGATATTAGGTTGTTGGATAAATAATAAACTAATAAAAGTAGCGTGGTAGCAACACCAGACCAACAAGGTCTAGCGGGGATAGTAGTATATGACGACTGGATCCCGATCGGAAGATGTGCTGCTGTTTTATACACTTAGTATTTGAGAATTCGCAGCAATCTTCCGCCGAGAGGCCAATTACAAAACAGTTAATAACGAGCTTTGTGATTGGCCGGCCAAAATGATAATTTGTGTCGTGATTGGTCATTTTGGCGACACTATCAGGATCTTTTGTTCAAATATGACTAACAGGTTTTCATCTGATTTGGAGATGGTCCACATTTCGAATCAGTGTCAACACTAATAAAATAAGAGTTTTGTTTTCTGTTTTTTACTTTCCTCCCTGCTTTTTACTTTCCTTCTTAGCTCAAAGTAGTACTTGATTGCTAGACCTACTATTCGTTTAATTTATTATGTCATGAGTTATCATTGGCCACAAGAGAACCCAAACATTTGAGTTTGTCTATTACCCAAAAGCTAGAGAACGATCAAATTATGACCAATTATTGTTCTGGCTATGTTGTTGCGTGTTGATGATCACTTTTATTTTTTGTCATTTAGTTGGTAGGCCCATATTTTTATAGGCATTGGAAAAAATAGTAAATGCATCCAATTATTCTAAATAAAATTTGGTCCGAAGACAAAATCTCCAGAGATTGGGAGAAAGAAATACTCATGCCAATGTACAAAAAAGGGGATAATTTAGACTGCAGAAACTACAGAGGAATAAAAATACTTATCAAGATTTATAAATGAATTTTATAAAAAAAAAGATTTGTAACGCAATTAATATCTGGTATCATGATACAGTGAAAAGAAGATATGACATTGCGCAGGTGGGTCGGGCTATGTGACGTCAGGCTGTGAGTAGAGCAGCATTGTATTGTGTTGCTGTACAGCAAACGGTGTTTATTTTTCTGTTCGAAGCAAATTTTAAATATTATTTGTTAAACTTTCTTCAAAAATGAGATGCGCCGTGTTTGGTTGTAATGTTGACAATCAGTCACAAGATTTAAATACGAATATTAAATTCTTTAGTTTTTCAAAAGACAAAAAATTGCGATGTATGTAGAAACAGTTATGTAAACGTGCACACAATTTTAACCTAAAGAAGAAGATGAAATATCTTTTCTCCAATAAGACATTTAGCACCCATAACAAAGCATTTTGTGATGTTACATTATCATCTTTGAGTTGTTTTAAGGTTGATCTTCACCCACAATTAATTTGTTTCTGATCCTAGAGATGGCTCTACTTTTTTAACTCTAAATTTTTTAACTTAATTGTAGATTTCTACATGATGACTCTGTAATATTTTCACACCCTAATATAAATTACAGTTTTCTATCATTATATCCATTGGCTGAGTTGCCAAGTTGTGTAGACAGTAATTAGGTGCCGTGTCCATATTCAAACGTTGACCCTCATCATGTTTACAATTTCCCTTTGCTATCGCTTCTTAAGTTTCTATAATGGCATTGTATTACTTTTTCTCTATTGTAAAATGCTAAAAACCCAAAATATGTGGTTTATGCAAAATGGTACACTACCACATTCTAGAGAGAAGGCAGTTAGAACATACTTAAATACAACTTTTCTGAACGTTGGATTGGTCGTGGTAGTCATATTCCTTGGCAATGTGGTGAGATATTGATATAATTATTTAATTCATAAAAAATCCGAAAAGAATACTTATTGTTTATTACGTAAATTGTTTACCCATTTTTATTAGGACAAATAGAAACTAGAGCACAGGTATTGAATAACACATATGTGTCCTGTTTCATAATACTTTTGCTACAAATCTAACCTGAAAGACTCGTAGTAGTAAGTAATGTCATCGATAGGTTATTCCGTGTGTATATAAGTAATCAATGAACGAGATACATCACAGTTTAATAAATTATTTAACTTCTGCGACAAATAAGATGTAGTTCTTCCATAATATACCATAAGATTTGGATATGTATCCAAAATAATATATTCATCCATTATACATTATAGCCACCACGTAGCCCCGAATTTAATCCGGTTGATTTTGGTGTATGGGGCGCATTAAAACAACGTGTCTATAAGAATCCCATAAACATTCACAACCAACTATGGGAAGAAATAAATACTGCAGCAGTTTCTTTAGAACCAATGATGATATTTAATATGGGACGATCTTTTATGGAATATATTGATAAATGAATTAAAGAAAATGGTGGATATATTGAACACTTACTTTGACAAAAAGTTATGTTATTTAGTTTAAATATTTCTTAATTTGGTTTGTAAATAAAATGTTTTGATTATGACTTTAATTTAACATAAGACGTAAAATGTTTGATGTAAAATCCTATTATTCTGTTATTTTGTCAAATCCTATTATTAATTATCCTACTGATATATTTATTTTATTTAATATTTCGTTAACTATTTACTTTAGTTAAAGGTATTTTATACCAAAATTCAGAAGTATTAATGTTTTTGTCTATTTTTCTTCGTTACCTGGAGTAATTGCATTAGATCAGAATTATGCATCTGATTTTTAAAATTCGATTGTCTCGAAAACTGTTGAGTTTTGAAGTTATTAACTGTTTTGGATGGGTTGGAGTCAATAAAAGGGCTATTGGTTAACTATTTTTTATCTCGAGCTTTCAATTGTGTTTACAATTATTATCAAGAGCTGCTAAAAAAGACAAAATATCTTACAAAGTTGAACTAGAAAGAAAAAACAATTTTTGTTAACTCACCAAACAAAATTAGTTTAGTAAATAAAAATTGCTGCTAATATATCTCAAAAATAATTAATATAAAAATGTCCTAATCTAATAAATACTTCTCTGAAATTTCATACTTTGTCGCTTGTACAAGCTTTCATTATTTTCAACTTTAGATAATTGTGTTTTTGTATCTTTCGTTGTCAGGTATATCAAAATTTAAAATGTCCCATTCTTCGAAGAACTTCTTCGTTTCTGGTTCTGCTAGTCCATGGAATTTTTAGTATCCTTCGATACAACCACATCTCAAACGCCTCGATTTTATTCATGATATCGGCGTTTAAAGTCCAAGTTTTACATCCATACAAAAGTACAGACCACACGTAACATCTTGTAAACTTTTCACGGATTTCCAAATTTAATGAGTTATTGGATAATAGAGGCTTGAATTTTTGAAATGAGTTTCTTGCCTGTTCAATTCTACATCGAATTTCGAAGGATGGATCTAGATTTTGGGTAATCCAACATCCAAGGTATTTGAATCTCTGAACTCTCTGCAGCAGTTGTTGGTTTAATATCAGTTGGGTTGCGCCGATATCCACTTTATATATATATATATATATATATATATATATATATATATATATATATATATATATATATATATATATATATATATATATATATATATATATATATATAATATTCTTTTTTCTGTCACTTGGTTTAAATATAGTTGATTTATATTCTTCTTGTTTATTTATTTTTATTCGTAATACTTATTAACGTACGTAATAACGTACCCGTTGTTGCAAAAAGCAACACCAGATACGAAAGATATCGGGTATCAGGGGTGGTATTTGTCAATCTAAATGCCACTTACGACATATTAAATTAGAGGACATTTCTCCAAAAACTGTATGACATCCCCTTAGATAAAAAAATCACTTGTTTTGTCCGCGTATATCTACAGAACAGAAGATTTTTCGTATCATTCAATGGTAAGATGGAGAACGCAGACGAACGGTCTCGCTTGGGGTAGCGCAATGGCACCTACACTATATTACATTTACACAAATGATCAACCGATACCAGTAGATACTAGAACTTTAATGTAGACGATACATTGCACAACCAAAACTTTTGTTGCTGAAGTGGAAAAAAATTTAAATTATGCCTTAAATATAATAAAAATAAACTACGAATTAATTTTAAGCCAAACCCCGAAAAATCTTAGGAGCGCTCCTTCAATTTGCCTAAGACAGGCGCTTTCACAAAACTGAACATCCAATAGTGTAATGAAATCCTTGAACTCTAGATTTCCTCTAAATACCTTTTTTTTAACAACGCATCTACCACGCAGAGGCATTAGCGTATTTAGATTGATGTTACAGTTGATACAAATAGTGTATATTATACATTAGTTTACAATTAATAATAATAATATGCATGTGTATTACAATGTATGTTTTAAATCTTATGAAGAAGTTGACAGTCTTTAAGATAAGAAATTATTCTTTGGGTATCTGTATTTTCTTCTAGGGCAGTTGGGTATGCTATGTTTGAGTCGTTCACTGTTATATTTAGGACACTGTATTAAAAAATGTTTTACCGTTAGAACACGGTTGCACACTTCACACAATTGTTTATTTTTGCGCTGTAATAAATAGCCATGAGTAATTCGTGTGAAGCAGAAGGAAGTGGGGCCCACTGCGTTACTTTGCCCCAAGAACTATCATGAAAGATGACCTCTAAACATATCAGTATGCCGAGCGATCCAACTAGCAATTGGCGCCAATCAGCGTCCGGGGCTGATGGTGTGAAATGGGTTACCGGCCATGATGTTGTGAGAAACCAGGCACGCCATGGAAACTCTGAGTCTGGAATAAACATAAAAATATGGAGCACCCTTAAAATTGGTACGTGGAATGTTCGAGGATTGCTGGAACCCGGAAAATTGGATGTAGTGGAAAACGAGATACACAATTATGCCATTGTAGGTCTATCTGAAACCCACTGAAAGGATAAAGGACATTATACGTCAAAAAATGGCAATGATATTTATTTCTCCGGCAATGATAACGAATCTCGGACTGGCGTGGCAATGATAGTAAATAAATGATGCCATTAAAACCTCCGTAAAAGAATACATAACCGTCAGCGATCGGATAATTGTTGTCAGAATGAATGCCAGTCCAGTTAATCTTAATGTAGTACAAACATATGCCCCAACAAGCGAAGCTCACGATGAAGAGATCGAAACATTTTATAGTACGTTGGAGCAGACGCTTAGGAAGCTTCCAAATAGAGAAATCACAGCAGTCGTAGGCGATTTCAACGCTAAAATTGGTGTAACTACAGAAGATCATTACTTGCGAGAGACCGTCGGATTATATGGACTTGGCCAAAGAAATGACAGAGGAGAACGCTTGCTACACTTTTGTATAGACAACAACCTGTTTGTTACTAATACAGGCTTTCAACATCACCCAAGACGACTATACACTTGGATATCACCAGGAAATAGATACAGAAATCAGATAGATTTTATACTGGTAAAAACCCGTTGGAGGAGCGCTGTTAAGGATGTTAAGACCTATCCAGGAAAAGATTGTAATAGCGACCATCAGTTTTTATCAGCTGAATTCCGCATGAAGTTAAGAAACAGTCCAAAAACAGGAAATACAACAACTAAATGGCATCTAAGATATAACGATCCGTACAAAAAAGCCGCAATGCAAAAGCTATGTGACCTCAAACAATCATTAAATCCAGAAGAGTCCTCAAATAGCATATGGACAAAAACAAAATCCATATTGCATAATGCTGCGAAAAACATTAAGAGTGATAGAGAAGAAAGAAGGAAACAATGGATAACAGACTTCACGTGGACTAAAATACAGGAGAGGAAGTGCTTAAAAGCCACAGGACTGAACAGTGAAAGTGATAAAGAGGCCTATAAAGCGCTGAACGGTCAAATAAAACGACTCTGCAAAAAGGACAAGAACACACACTTGAACAAAATCTGCATGGAAATAGAAGGGCATAAAACCAAAACTGAGACCAGAGACATGTTTAAAAAAATAAAGCAGAAACACGTTCCTTTACACCAAACTACCTTGCTATCAAAGATGATAACGGAACTCTACTCACTTCTAAAAAAGATATTTTACACAGATGGAAAGAATACTGTGGACGACTGATGATGGAGGAAAGCACAGACGCCCCATCACAACAAGAAGATGCCAGTTTTGTGACGGAACCTGACGTACTCAAAAGTGAAGTTGAAGCAGCAATTATGAGGCAAAAAAGTCAGAAAGCTGCCGGTCCAGATAACATACCTATTGAAATGATTTGGGCCCTAGATGACGTTGGAGTGGATATAATACATCAAATTTGTCAAAGAGTGTGGGAGACAGGTAAATGGCCTGAGGACTGGACACAATCACTATATATTCCCATACATAAAAAGGGAGCGAAAGATTTATGTAGCAACTATCGCACAATTGCTCTAATTGCGCATTGCAGTAAGATACTCTTACACATAATTCTCGAGAGGATAAAGCCCTTTTGACTACCTAACATTGGAACAAGCAGGTTTCGTCCCCGGACGTGGTACTATACAGCGTTCCACGTTAAGAAAATAACATTAGGCTTATGGAGATCAGTGTTGCCAAAACTCTTAGGCATGCGGTTTATTAGATTGTCGATATATGATTCATTCTAATCAGAGCCGTATTCAGCACTGTGTACTTGTAGTTATTTAATTTCACTAATAAAAGGATATGTATAGTTGAATACAAAATAATGCATTATCAATACCTGTTTCTTTAATAGACAGATATAGGTATGCATTTATTATAGGTCTAATAAAAATAGTTATATTTTACTATTGTTTAACATTACATATTGATTAACGCTTTAAATAAGATATAACTAAAAAAACAAGTGCAGCTTTAATTTTATTTTCATGTAAGTAATAACAACAATTACATACATAAAAATTTTTCCTTGTATACAGGGTGAATCACCACTAATGGAACGAAAGATTACAGCGAAAGAGTAAAAAAATTAAATTACTAGTTTGTAAGTTAATAAAAGCTACATTTTAAAATTATTTTGAAATATACAGGGTATCCCAATTACAGGGTTGTTACTCCATCTTTTGCGCGGTCGGCCGATACTTTTTTTACCGATTAATGATTTATCTCTTGCTATTTTGACCACACGTGCCTCCCCCATTCGGCTTATGTGGTTATTCCAGTCTTTTTTCTATTTAGTGTCCATTCATTTATACACTATACGTTATATATATATATATATATATATATATATATATATATATATATATATATATATATATATATATCTAAAGTAAAGTATTCAACTAGTGAATTCAGAGGTTTAATCGGTCATTCAGGTTGGCAAATAAAAAAAGAAGTCAACTACTTCATAAGTTTATCGAAGACGTTTCGCTTTATATATCTAAAGCTTCATCAGTTCTCTAAAATATAAACAGATGACATAGAATTTATAAGAAATACAGATGTTAATAGTTCATAACTTACAACTAATATGTAGTATATTATCGATGTTATTATATATCTACTGTAAACTTTACTCATTATTTAAAATTAACTTAACAAAAAAAAAAACAAAAAACACAAACTTTGCAAAAAATGATGTTGATATTCATAGATACGAAGATTAAAAAAAAATTTAAACGAACATTTGGCTTCATTTAAAGATGGTTCTCCAATGAAAATAAACAAAGCACTGATTTATTTCAATCGACGCGATACCGAAATTATATATATATATATATATATATATATATATATATATATATATATATATATATATATATATATATATATATATATATATATATATATATATATATATACTGCAAAATACAAAGTTCATTTCATGGAGTATTCTCCACATTGTTGTGCGTGACATGTTTGCTAAATCTTTGTCTTTTTTAACCAGTGCAAAAACTTTGTTCAATGTCGGCGGTAAATTTTTAAAGAAAAAACTATGCACGATGGCACGTAGTCGCGTATGAACTACGTGCGGATTTTAAAAATACGTACGGATTTTAAAAATACATAGTACTAAAACTTACTCCTGTCATAGCACTTACTTTATGGGTTAAACTTCTAACACTTTCACCACTTCTTAAGTTTAGATGATAATTAAATACATTTAAAACAATTCGTTTTGCACGGATGTCCAAGATATTCCCTTGGCTTAATTTTTGAATTTCCATTTTCAATTAACATTTAACTGTAAAGTCAGAATAACAACTGAAGAACCACAAAGCCTTATTATTATTATTTAGTCTCAGAGAACGACATAAAATCGCTGACATACGCACACCGTATTATTTTAAGTTGCAATTAGTAATTAGATATATGCGTTCCAAGCGGTCCGTTTATTTGCTTTTAATTCTTTAATAGCCGACAAAGTGTAACATTTAACTGTAAAGTCAGAATAACAACTGAAGAACCACAAAGCCTTATTATCATTATTTAGTCTCAGAGAACGACATAAAATCGCTGACATACGCACACCGTATTATTTTAAGTTGCAATTAGTAATTAGATATATGCGTTCCAAGCGGTTCGTTTATTGCTTTAAAATCTTTAATAGCCGACAAAGTGCATGATTTAACTAAGCAATATTTTCTACTGATTTCTATGATTCATGGTATATGGTATTCTTACCGAAAAACAAATAAACTGTCGTTACTATAATTAAAATAAGATAAAATAAAATTATCTTTTGTAAATACTATTTATTTAATTAAAATCATTTTCCCTACTTTTCATCTCTTGTTTCGAATGGGCACTTTTGGCCAATTACGTTAAAAAACATTAATTTAATTCATGTCTGTGGAAACTAAAATACAAATTATACAGCCCTGACTCGTGCTTGTGTTCATCGTGGCATCGTCGCGCTTCTATCGTCCATAAGAAATACATGGCCCTATCTCCGCAATGTTATTTTCTTAACGTGAAACGCTCTATAGAGAACAAATTTTAAACGTACGACAGATTGTAGAAAAATCCAGAGAATTCAACATCACAACATATTTTTGCTTCATAGATTATAGTAAAGCTTTCGATTTGGTCAACTGGAGTAAAATGTGGCAAGTTTTGTCTGAAATGGGAGTCGCCAATCATCTGATACTGCTAATTAAAAGCCTGTACAATAACAATTATGCCAGAGTTAGAATAAATGGGGAACTAACCGATAGTTTCAGGGTCACAAAGGGCGTGAGACAAGGCTGCATACTAAGCCCAATTCTATTTAACATCTATAATGACTGGATAATGCGGAAAGCTACTAAGGACTGGAACGGTGGCATCACCGTTGGCGGGAAGAAGATTTGCAACTTGAGATATGCAGATGATACTACTATCCTCGCTAGTTCTGAAGCTGAATTGATTCACCTGCTACAACGGATAGAAGACGTAAGCTTAACGATGGGCCTTAAAATAAACAGACATAAAACGAGAATCATGATAATTGACAGAGCTAACAACAATCAAAATCATCTGGTCATCTTCTTCTTCTTCAAGTGCCCTGTCCGTTGCGAACGTTGGCTATTAACATGGCAATTCTGATCTTATTTGCGGCGCTTCTGAATAGTTCGACCGATGTGAGCCCGAACCACTTCCTCAGATTTTGGAGCCACGAGTGTCTTCTCCTGCCTGGCCCTCGCTTACTGTCTATTTTTCCCTGGACAATCAATTGCAGTAGACGGTACTTATCGTGTCTCAATATGTGGCCTAGATATTCAAGCTTTCTTTGTTTAATTGTATTCACGATTTCTTTCTCCTTTCCGATTCTTTGGATTACCTCTGTGTTGGTGACATGTTCGGTCCAGGATATACGAAGAATGCGTCGGTACACCCACATTTCGAATGCTTCTAGTTTTCTCGTGAGCGTCTCCGTCAGCGTCCAGGCCTCCACACCATACAGTAAGATCGGAAAAATGTAGCATTTAACTAGTCGTAGTTTTAGGGGAAGAGACAAATCCCTGCTTATGAGGAGCTTTTTCATATTGCTAAATGCTGCTCTAGCTCGTTCTATTCTCGCCTTAATTTCTGTGGCCTGTTCCCATTTTGCATTTACGTTGGTGCCAAGGTACACATAAGATTCTACATGGTCAATTAGTATGTTACTTATCCGTAACTGTCGAGCAGGCTGTTGCTTCCTGCTTATCAGCATCCACTTTGTCTTCTTGAAGTTGAGGCTCAGGCCGTGGTCGCTCAGGCATCTGGTCATAATAAACAATATCGCTGTTGTAGATAAATTTGTGTATCTGGGCTCATTAATAACCAACAAAGGAGGCTGTACTGAAGAAATAAAGCGGCGGTCAGCAATCGCAAAAAGCGCTATGGCAAAATTAACAAAAATTTGGAAAAGCCATGAAATAACTACCGATACAAAAATGAGACTAGTAAGAAGTCTAGTTTTTCCAGTTTTTACTTATGCATCGGAATGCTGCACCCTTACTGAGAAAGACAAAAAGAACATAGATGTATTTGAGATGTACTGCTGGAGACGAATGCTGAGAATACCATGGGTGGCCCGAAGAACAAATGAATCCATACTGGACCAGCTAAACATAAAGAAAAGACTAAGAACACAAATATCAGAACAAATAATAAGCTATTTTGGACATGTGCTTCGAAGAAATGGTCTTGAAAAACTTACCATCCAGGGAAAAGTAGAAGGCAAAAGAAATAGAGGTAGATCTCCTACACGATACACGGACCATATTGTTGCTACCATTGGCGCTCCATTGTCAGAATGTGCTAGAATGGCAGAAGATAGAAAAACGTGGAGGAACATTGGGAAATTTAGCTAATAGCTTCATGATATCACGATACCTGCATCAGGTTAACGGCTAAGAAGAAGAAGAAGAATTCGTGTATGGCTTATACGGAGGCGGGTAAGTATCACTTGTTCTCTTCTGTCTTTTATTTTTAGTTTCCAAAGATGTGGATGTTTGTTGACTTTGTATAGCCTCGATGGAGTGTTGTTCTAAGTTTGTTGCCATTTTTGAATTATTTTTTGTTTTAAGTATGGTTTTAAATCGTTTTGTACCAATATGTTACTTTCTTCAGGCATCGGGTTAGTTGGTGCGTTTTTAGCTAGTTTATCTACAACTTCGTTACCTTCAATTCCGACATGAGAAGGCACCCATAAAAAGTGAACTGGGATGTTCTGATAATAAGCTATTTTGGACATGTGCTTCGAAGAAATGGTCTTGAAAAACTTACCATCCAGGGAAAAGTAGAAGGCAAAAGAAATAGAGGTAGATCTCCTACACGATACACGGACCATATTGTTGCTACCATTGGCGCTCCATTGTCAGAATGTGCTAGAATGGCAGAAGATAGAAAAACGTGGAGGAACATTGGGAAATTTAGCTAATAGCTTCATGATATCACGATACCTGCATCAGGTTAACGGCTAAGAAGAAGAAGAAGAATTCGTGTATGGCTTATACGGAGGCGGGTAAGTATCACTTGTTCTCTTCTGTCTTTTATTTTTAGTTTCCAAAGATGTGGATGTTTGTTGACTTTGTATAGCCTCGATGGAGTGTTGTTCTAAGTTTGTTGCCATTTTTGAATTATTTTTTGTTTTAAGTATGGTTTTAAATCGTTTTGTACCAATATGTTACTTTCTTCAGGCATCGGGTTAGTTGGTGCGTTTTTAGCTAGTTTATCTACAACTTCGTTACCTTCAATTCCGACATGAGAAGGCACCCATAAAAAGTGAACTGGGATGTTCTTATTTGAAATATTTTAAGTTCTTTTTTAATAAGTAAGTTTTTATTGATGAGGGAAATATAAACCTGATTCAAAATAAAAAGTGGGAAAAATATTACGAAACGCTATTAACAGAAAGTAGGCACGAATTTATGGAAAGACCTGACCATATCTCAATGACAGAAAACTCAGAGGTGCATAAGATAAACAAAGAAGAACTGAAAAAAGAATTGAAACAAATGAAAAATGGAAAAACACCCGGGCCTGGAGACATTCCCATCGAGTTGGTGAAACATGGACCGGATGCTCTTTTGGAAAGCTTAGTGAATATTTTTAATAAATGCTTAATTGAAGGCCAAACGATTCCAGACGATTGGAATTTGGCCCACATTAGCCCCATTTATAAAAAGGGAGACAGAAAAGAATGCGGAAATTATAGAGGCATTAGCGTAACTAGCTCGCTGGGAAGGTTATATGGTCGTATATTGAAAAGAAGAATAGAAGAGGAGTATAAAGAAATTGAAGAACAAAGCGGCTTCAGAGCAGGAAGATCGTGCGTGGACAACACATTTACCCTTCAACAAGTAATTGAAAAACGAACAGCTCGAAACCTCCCTACGCATCTGGTATTTATAGATCTGGAGAAGGCTTATGATACAGTTCCTTTAAAACTCTTATTTAGTGTCTTGACGAAAACGGACCTTAGTAAAACATATCTAAAAGCAATACTGAACATCTATAAATGTCCTCAAAGCACTGTAAAAACAGGAAATACTTTCTCAAGGGTATTTACAGTAACGAAAGGCTTGAGACAAGGATGTTGTCTTTCCCCCACCCTATTCAAAATATATATCCAAGAAGCACTGCACCAGTGGAGACAAAAATGTACGGGAATGGGGTTGAAGCTTAACAACCATTATCTGACAACGCTGTTCTTTGCAGATGATCAAGTACTAATTGCAAGCTGTGAAGAAGATGCAGATTATATGCTTAGAAAGCTCAAAGATGAATACGAAAAATGGGGGATGAGTATGAATATGTCTAAAACAGAATATATGCGAATAGGCAGTGAAGACGAAGACCCGGATTTGGAAATTAGACAAATGAAAAGGTGCTACGAATACAAATATTTGGGAAGTATTATCTGCAGTAAAGGCACAACGGAACGAGATATAGACTATAGAGTGCAACAAGGCAGGAAGAGTGTTCAAATTCTGAATTCGATACTTTGGTCCAACAAAGCTACTATGAAAACTAAAATGACTATCTACAAAGTAATTGTAGAGCCCATTCTTACATATGGAGCAGAATGTTGGCAAATGACAGTAAAAGGAAAGAAAAAAGTTGACACGGTTGAAATGGACTACCTAAGAAGAGCTTGCCGTATATCAAGAGTAGAACGTATACCTAATTCTGAAATTAGAAGAAAAACAGATAGAGTACATACAACTTCTGAAAGAATAGAAACTAGACAGTTAATATGGTATGGACACGTACAGAGGATGGACGACAACAGATGGCCAAAAAGAGCTATGGAATACAATCCAAGTAATAGAAGGAAACGAGGAAGACCAGCCAAGTCTTGGATACAAGGTGTTATGGAAACCATGAAAGACAGAGCCATTGATGAAGACACCTGGAGAGATAGAAAAAGATGGCGATCGAAATGCGGGAAGCGGCAGAAGCTGTAGGATCCCCGCTTATATATATAAGTTTTTATTAACTTAAGAAGTAGAAGGGGGTTGTCACACTACAATTGAGTCAGTAAGGATAATGAACTTAGAGAATCTGTGATTATTATACATCTTTTTTTTTTTTGTTTTGTATTAACGATAGTGATTTTAGAATTGCGAATAATTCAGCCGAAAAGATGGTTGTAATTGACGACAATTTGAAACTAACTGAGGAATCTTCCGAATAAATTGCTGGCTCCAACTCTGTCTTCATTTTTTGACGCATCGGTATATACATTGTAGGTATTGCCATATCTGTTTAATGGTGTATGAAACTTTTGTTTAATGACGGTTGATGATATCTCTGATTTTCTTAGGTTTGTTAGACTGTTGTCGATAGCCGGAATAGATATTGTCCATGGTGCAGGGTTTTGGATTGAAGAGGTATCATAAGTTTTTGGAAATTGAAAATTTAATTTGGATAAGTATTATCGTATACGAAAGTAAAAAGGATGATCAATTTGATGTGTTTGTTGAAATTTATTTGTAAATCGATCAGCAAAAACGTTATGCAGTACTGGATTATTTAGGTTTGATGACAATGCTGCTGCATATGTTAATTGTCTTCTGAAAGAAAGTATTAAACTTGCATAATCGGCACCCCAGTTTTTAAATGCAAGTGATCGTAGTAAAATTATACCAGGTAGATAGGATTTTTCAGCTGTTGAATATGTGTCTTCCAAGTTAATTTTTTATCAAACGTCATACCCAAGAATCGGATTTCTTGTCGGGTCCAGGACAAGTGTTTTTACAATTCTGAAATATATTTTCTAACTCTTCCTCTGTTATTGGTATATTAAGATCGTTATTGTTTTGATCGTAATATTCTATAGGATTTTTTTCTTCTTTTATTTTGATATCTAAGAAATTGGAAGTATAATTTAAGTTACTTGAGTTATATTCATAAGTAGATGCTAGTATATTGGATATTTCTTCAGGGCTTTTATAAATAGTGTTATTTTGAGTTAGAAAGTTGATTGATTTATGGAGTTTGGATCTAGACATTTTGTTGACTTTTTTCCATATATTTGTTATATGAGTTGAACTATGTATTGTGGTGACATATCCTCTCCATGAGTCACGTTTGGCTTTTTTAATGGTATACCTAGCGACTGCTTTTAATTTTTTAAATTCTATAGAATTTTATTGAGTATTATGTCGTTTGAATTTATTAAACTTGTTTTGATTGTTTTAATGCTTCTTTGCAGTCATGATTCCACCAAGGTACCGACTGATGTTTGTGATCGTACTTAATTATTCCAACGTACTTATTTGCTGATTCTGTGATTACGTTTGCCAGAGAGTATATTGTTTTGTCTATATCTACATTGTCATTTAGGTTTTGCAGATTGTTTTCAACGTAATTTTGAAATTCTGTCCAATTTGCGCCTTTTAAGTTCCATTTTAGTTATTGCCAGGTAGTTGATTGTAGTTCATTGCTTATTATAATAGGGTAGTGATCACTATCATATAGATCTGGTAACACATTCCACGTAAGAGTATGTGTAATTGATGGTTCGCAAATACATAGATCTATACTAGGGCCTTCACCTGTTCTTATGTCAAAGCGCGTATGTTGTCCGTCGTTAAGGATATTTAAGTTAACTTCTTCTATTATCTTTTCCATTTTTCGACCTAGAGATGTTAGTTTTGCTGAACCCCATAACTGATTTTGTGCATTGAAATCGCCAATTATTATCCGTGGAGCAGGTAGTTGATTTAATAGGTTTGAAATTTCTTTTGAATCGGGTTCTTTATTGGGGGAATGTAAATATTGCAAATTGAAAAAGAAATTGTGTCTGTGACCCTAATTCCAGTTGCTTCGATAGTTGTTGTGAGTTTTTTTGGTTTAGCATCAAAGTTATCTCTTATGTAGATTGCTACCCCTCCGCTTGCAATTTTCGCATTTTCTCGATTTCTAAAGAAACAATTGAAATTCTTTAAGTCATGAGTTTTGTCGTTTTTGAAGTTGGTTTCTTGTAAACATATCAAACATCAAACTAGGTTTATGTTTTGAAATTAATAATTTTAACATTTCTAAATGGGTATAATACCCATTTATGTTCCACTGAATTAGAGAGTTGAAAATGATATATTAATAAGTTTCTGTAGATGCGTCGCTTTCTAAGTCTGTTTGAAGGTCTGAGTTGATTTGCTTTAATATTTTATTTTTTATTCGAGTGCATTTGACTTTAATTTTTCGGTCCTTCAGGTAAGGATATATATTAGTTAATAGATCTGTGATCTCTGCTGTTTCTTCTGTATACATTTTGGCGATACTTAACGGGTCTGGTGAGTTCTCGCAGTTTGTCTAATAACTGTTCGTAAGTTATAGGGTAGTTAGATTTTGGGTTCTCAAATAAAGTTTTACAGTATCTTAGTATTTCTTTTATTGTTTTTTGTGGTTTGACATTTTAACTGATTTTACTTTTTGCTCTTTATTTTTTGGTTTATTAAAAATAGGTTCCTCTGTAGATGTAGTAGCTGGTGGAGAGATTTGGGATATTGTGCGTTTGTTTTGTGCTTTGCTTGTGTTTATATGCGTTGTCTTATTTTCTAGATCTATTTTTGGATCGTTTGTTGTTATTGAATCTTCTTTGGTTGGCTGCATGTGTGGTTTTTCTTGTTGGGTAGTTTGTGGTTGGGTTTCTTGCAGGGGCGTGCGGTGTATGGAAGCAAGGGAAGCATTGCTTCCCTAGGTTTCCGTAGTAATAGCGTACTAGCCGAGTAACTGAGAATATTTAACAAAAAATAATAGGGGCAATTACATGGATCTTGTTTCAATAATTTCTAAGTACTATCCTTGTTTAAAAACTCATTTAGAATAGTCCAGTGTGTTTCAAGGCACCTCAAATCGAATTCAGAATGATTTGATTTTTACTATTTCGGCAGTAGTTTCAAACAAAATAATTGATGAAATTAAACAAGCACGCTTCATTGCAATTATTTTAGATAAAACAACTGATGTTACCAATTTTAGCCATCTCTCTGCAATGGTACGATTTGTTAAAACAGACGGAATTATACAGGAAAGATTTTTAGGTGTTATTAATGTATCAGAAGATAGGACGACAGACGCATTATATAAAATTGTTTGTGAACTTTTAAAATCGATTAATGGTCATGACAAGTTAATTGCCCAAAGTTATGACGGTGCTGCGGTTATGGCTGGGTATTTTAAATGGGTCTACAATTGAAAGTGAGATAAACATGTCCTAGTGCGATATTTATACACTATTTTGCTCACAAACTAAACTTAGTTTTATCCCAATCGGTCATGCAGATCAAAGAATGCAAAGTTTTTTGCAACTTTAAGTGGAATGGCTACTTTTCTAAATCCTCTAAACGAACTCAAGCTTAGATACAATTGTAAAAGGAAGACTACCAAAAGTTGCAGTGACGCGATGGAATTATAACGGCAGGCTAGTATTAACAGTCTTAGAACACCGCCATTCTTTAATTGAATTATTTTAGAGTGTTTTGGAGAATGGTGAAAAGTGGGATACAGAAACCATAAATAGCTCGAGAGGATGTTTGGATAGTTTAGATAGTTTAAAAAATGATTTTAATTTAAATTTTTTAATCTTGCTTTTTTCTGAAATATTTCCATTCTCAGATAATTTATTTAATGTACTATAATGCAAGATAAACGATATTGGCTTCTGTATAAAAAAAATTAACGAATTTAAACATGTTATTAACAAAAAGAGAGATGACTTTGAAAAATGCTGGAATAATATGATGGCAAGAAGTTTTGAGCCTTAAAGGAAACGCATACGCACTGATAATGTTGATGTTGAATCGTGCTACCGCCGACTATATTATCAGATTTTAACCAAATATACCAACAAATGAAAAATTGGTTTAAGAATTTTGATGATCTAGACTTTCTTGCTAGAGCTGTGCAATTTTAATGCATTTAAAAAAACACATTTTCCTGAAAAACAAATAAAATCTTTGATACGTCTTTATGGACAATATTTTGATTTGATTTCATTACGTTTTGAGCTAACAGCTTTATACGAAACTGAGGACATTGACACAAAAAATAATGCCAGTGAGTTACTAACGTTTTTAAAAACAACTTTGGACAAAGCATATTCGGAGGTAGTGAAATTATGTGAGTTAGTACTGACCATTCCACCTCTGCCTCTGTAGAACGTAGTTTTTCAACACTAAAACGAATAAAGACTTACTTAAGAAACTCGACAGGACAAGTTCGACTCTCTAATGTTTCCCTTTTGGCAATTCAAAATAATCTGGTTAAAGAAATGTCACAATATCCAAGTTTTTACAATGAAGTTATAGACGAGTTTGCGAAAAATGGTAGAAGAATTGAATCACATTATAAATAGGTGAGTTTTTACATTTTTTTTTTATAAATTGCTTCCCTTGTTTTAAATTTCACCGCACGCCCCTGGTTTCTTGTGTGCTTTCTTCTTATGATTGTTGTTGTTTAGTCTGGATTTTTTGAGTTGATAGATTAGTTGTATTTTCAATTGGGTCTATATTTGGAACTGGATTATTTGATGTTGAATTATCTGTTGTAATCGCGGTAGACATTGGGCAATTTTTTGTTAAGTGGTTGGTTTGCTTACATGTTTGGCAAGCTTGGTTATCTAATGATAGGCAAATCCTGTATATCGTTACAGGTAACAGGTACAAATCAGGTAAGGGCTGGTTATTTAGTGGAGATATGTATGTTTGGCGTCTGAAACTCAAAATATGCTGGAATTGTGGTGTTGATGTGTCTATTCTTAGGAATGTTATAGGTGACAGAAGATTTAATCCATGTGATTTTAATGCAGATATTAGGACTGAGTGTGGGATTGAGGGACAGACATTGGACAATACTAATCGCTGACTGGGGCTAATTAGTCTACGAGCTTGTAAGAGTTGTTGGTTTATTTGAATTTTTTCATTTTTGTTTATAAAATCCTCGGCTAGTTTTTCGTTTGCTAAATATATACATACTCTATTATTTGATAATTTTGAACAGAAGATGATCTAGTTTGGTTGTATCAAACAACTCAGAGCTGACAAGTAATCATCTAGTTTTGTATTTTCAATTGAATAAAAAATAATTACTTGTTTTCTTGATAGAAATATAATTTTCTTGGTGGTGTTTGATTGGTTACGGAAGAATATGTAGGTGATCCATTAAATTGATTTGATGAGCAGCTGTTTGGTGTATTATTAGTTGTAGGAATTTCAGATTGAATAGAACTATCCATTTTTAATAATCAATTGTAATTGGAGTACGGTTCTGACCAAACCTAGTGGAACAGGTTTGGTATACCTGTCCTAGCCTTTGTAGGTTAAATGATTATAATCCGAAATAATATTTGATAATAGTAAAAACTGTTATGATTAAAGTAACTTACCGTCTCTGTTGTATTTATTTTTGTAATTTCACTACTGGATCAATAATAAACGAAACGATTTTTAGTATTACACTAGTTTTTAAATTAATTTTAAGAGCTCGATTTTAAAACACGTATTAGTTACTATGTTCAGAGTCGAATCCTATAAACACCTTGTAGATAGTTTATATCGTACGTTGTCAATCACAGAATATTGTTTGAAACTAAAAGTCTAACTAAGGACCAAAAATAATATGCTCCGCAAGCTTGTCAGCTAAAAATAGTACGCACATACTTCTACCCTTAAAACTTTAATGCTTGCACTCTATGCTTTGCTGCCAAATATACCTCGCCAGTATGGGTGGTACCAACATATACTTAACACGTAGATTTAGCTATAAATTACTACTATAAACAATAATATGTCACTAAAAGACTTGATTGTTAACGATTATCAAAATTTAATAAAAGTCATAAATGTCATCCGATTAATTTGGCTTGTCTCTAGACTTTGGGTATCTCCATAATTTGAATACAGTTGTTCATCATCCGGATAAGCCATTGTAGTGTTTTTGGTCCAAATTTCGTAATAAGCTTTGTGTTCAGATTCTCAATGTCGGTAGTTGTAATATTTTTCATTAAATATGTAGATGGTGGATCCAAGCTCAACATCGTTAAGAGGTTCTCTCAGCTGACTGGTTTTGTCCTTTCTTACTTTGAGTTATTCTTTGCTTCTTTTCCGACAGAAATAGCATGTCTATATCTATAATCTGGTTTTCATCGATCAAGTATTATATACCAAATACCCTAGGTTAGGCCCTATATGTGTTTCCTGCACTAGAAATAAGTCAGATTCGTGTTTAGCTCATAATATGTCTGATAAGTTTAAGTAAAGTAAAGTTTCTTGATCTCTATATATACCCTTAACAGTGTCCAAAGCTATGACAAATACTCTGTCCTCTGCTATTCTACATTAATATGACTGATTCATTATTTTCTCTAAACACTCTGTCCTCTGCCATTCTACATTAATATGACTGATTTTATATTTCTTGCAGCTGTTTTAATGTTTATCCTGTGTATCTTCTTCTTCTTCTTTTTATATATACATGACTGTCTGTTTTTCAATGTGCCTTTAGTAAGTTGCCATTCCATGGTTTTCGTGATCTTCTTACTGATCGTCTTCTTATGGGTTAACCATCTCTTGCCGTCTTTACTACTCTATTTGTTGTCATTCGACTTATATGATCGTTCCATTCTACTCTTCTATTTCTTAACCAGTTCTTGAGGTTTTCCACCTTGCATTTACGTCGTATATCTGTACTTCTAGCTCTGTCCCATAGTGTCTTACCATCAATTTTTCTAAGTGTTTTCATCTCTGCTGTTTCTAACATCCTTTTTGTCCTCTCTGTGTCAGGTCTTGTTTCTGCCGCGTATGTCATTATTGGTCTGATGACTGTTTTGTAAATTCTGCCTTTCGTTTCTTTCCCAATATTTTTATTTCTTCATATTGTTTCATTTAGGCAGCCTATGGCTCTGTTTGCTCTATTCACTGGATCTTCCACTTCAGTTTCGAGCTTTCCGTAGCTAGATAATGTGATGCCTAGATATTTAAACTCCATCACTTGTTCTATTATCTGACCTTCCAGCTCCAATTAACATCTTAGTAAATTTGCTGTTGTAACCATGCATTTTGTCTCTTTTGGGGAAATTAACATGTTAAATTTTCTGGCAGTTATATGAAATTGGTGCAGCATACGTTTTAAATCATCTTCACTTTGAAAGAGTAGTATTGCGTCGTCTGCACAGCAGATTATTTTAATTTGTTTTCTTCCATTTGATATACAGCTATTCTAACATATTTATATTTCACTAAGTGCGCTATCATTTGGTTTTTATCTCAAATTTGCACCTATGACGAAATTTATAATATGTAATATATGGTGCTTTCATAATATGAAACTGGAATAAAACACTTGGTAGATAATATTTATTTGTTTTGAGTACACTTTTTTAGAACCTACTACATAAAAGAATAAATATTTGACTGTTCAGTGTTTTCCAAGTCTGTAAAACATAAACAGGCTTAAATATTAGATTACACATTTATTAAGAATGTTCAATATCTAAATTGAAGATTTTATCTCAAAATATGAATAAGTTTTTACATTTTGTTTGACGTTTTAATCTTTGAATCGGAGTTCATTTTTCGAAAAACTATAAAATTGTGAGAACAAATTGCTATAAAAATGTACGAGGCAATATTCTCATGCTGTGATTTTTGCTGCTCTGTTACTTTTATAACGCTAAGCTATTTTTTATTTATTGTCAATATTTTTGAGGTGTGTTTCCTTAAATGACCATGTTTAAGGTTAGTACGTTTGATTAAATGAAATTGACATTAATTTGATAGTTTCCATTTTATTACTAACTCTTGTTAGTAATTTCAGTGTAAATTATAACGAAACCAGAAATAACCCATAATATTCTCCCCATGTGATCTTAGTATTTCCGTTGATTGAATAGTATAGGATATCCAATATTTCAATCAACGGTATGTCAGAGTGGTTTTTATTAATTTTTATATATATTTGCAAAATGAAGAAGAAAGTTCCATACAGGAAGTTAAACAGCTGATCTGTCAATTTAGAAGTAAGAGCAAGTACCAACTTGCTGAAAAGCATACCCATACACAAAAGGAATAATAAAATGTACTGCACAAACTATAGCGATATAAGCTATATTAATTATATTAATTAATTATTAGGATATACAGTATTTTTTCTAATACACCTTAAACGATTGAGTAAATAGGTGAACTATAAAATAGATGAATATTAGTGTGGAATTAGAAAAACTTAATAAATCTTTGATCAATTATTCACTATTAGGCAGTTAATGAGAAATGTTGGGAATACAAAAAAAACATTAAACTAGTTATTTATAGATTTTAAACAAACATTGATATAATCATAAGAATAAAACTATGAAATACCATGGCAGAACTAGGCTTACCTAATAAACTAATTAATTTAACAAGGAGTAATCTGCAAGTCAAGTAAGACTTCAAGGAAAACTGTCGACTTATTTTCAAATATACATTGATTTCAAACAGAAATATTCCATTCCAAACCCCATTTAAAAAGTAAAATCAATAAACAAATAATTATATACATAAAGATTATATAAATCCCTAATATTGGAAAATCCAAATATGCGTCGTCAAGATACTAAAAATAGTCATAACCCAAAGTGCTTTAAAAAAGGTGAACGAATTAGCGTAACAGCTGTTTTGAAAACTAAATATTATGAAACGAATTGGGGATATTATATTACACAAACTAAACCGCTTGTCTACAAAAAAAAATCAAGAAAATATGATACGACAGGAAAGACTAATGACTTTACAGCTAATTGCCACATAAATATCAATGTAACGCAAATATTAGGACGATTTTGTATATAAGACAAATAATATTATATTATAAATTATACCTATATAGATGCAAATAGTAAAATAAAACTACAGCTATTACACCATATAGTAAATACTTATTTAGATAAACGTAAAATGTTCCACTGAACGTTAACGATAAATGTTACAAATAAAGGTTAAAGCATGCTTTTCAATTCGCGGTAAAAGATTTAACAGAGTTCTGCACACAAGAAAAATTCGTAACAAAATTGATATACCAGTAAACGGTACTCGATACAGCAGCAAAGTAATGTTAGCAACAAATATGTAGGTTGTACTTTACCCCATTGGAATCATGGCAACCGGTATATAAAATGGTGTCTTCTTTGACATCCAGCAATCACAAATGTGAAATTATTAAAATTCAATGAATCGTTGATCAAATATTAACTTAATGAAAAATGTTGGAAATAAAAAAAAAACATTAAGCTAGTTATTTATAGATTTTAAACAAACATATGATATAATTATAACATTGTAACTAAAATGCTATGGAAGAACTAGGCATACCTAAGAAAATTAACTGCTAAATGTCCAATCAAATGTCCAGTGACCTCAAACAGGAAGATGCGGTGTCTCCAATCGTGTTTACCATCGTTTTAGAGAGCATCGCCCGGAAAACAAATGCAGAAAATCTCACAGTTTAATAATTAGGGTCCTCATATTATACGGACTTTCGACGATGAGTTTAATATAGTAGCGAGTATAATTATTAGTAAAAAAAAACATTAATACATTCAATAGAAAAAAGCGCAAAAAGGGTTCTCCAAATCAACGATAATAAAAAAATATATGGCTATCATAAGAAGACTATCATAAGAAACAGAATAGTACATAATATTTCAATAGACCAGTATAACTTTGAAATGTTTCATCGGTCTAAATATTTGGGATTTAAGAGCACTTTTAACAAAAAAAAACTACAAAAGAGAATAACAACAGAATACAAGCTGGCAGTTGCTACGTTTTAAGCAAAAAAATAAAATCCAAAAATACATCCGCAGTAAGAAAAATAAGAATCTACGTATGTAAGTAAAACACGAAACATGAAAAAATAAAATAAGAGCCGATTGAGCGTCGCAGAAAGAAGAATTCTTAGAGAAATATATAATTCTGTTATGAATAAGATCACAAATCAATATAAAGTGCAAAACAATAACTTTAGCGTTGAGATTTAGTTTCTTGTACGACGGTGCAATTTTTATATACCTGTTTGACCTTAGCATTAGTTCCCGGTCGTAAAACACTTCTGAGGGCTTTTCTAGCAATCCTGATCTAATTAATACCTGAGTTTTACTTACATTGTTTTATATAATCTGATTTTAGTAGTTCGTATTACACTTCTGGATTTAAAAGTGTTAGTTTTAAATCCAGAAGCAAACTGATATATGAGGTTATACATATATCAGTTTGCTACCTGAATTTTCCCTTTTATCTCTTATGTGACAACGATATCTGCGATATCTAAAACGCTCCAATTTTTCAAAATTATATGGGTCTATTGTTACGTTATATGCCCTATTCTACATCGCCTCTTTTGTCTGTTAAGGATCATTTATTTGGTTTTCTCGTTACTATTATAGCTTTTTTCTTGCTGGTAATAGCATTATTCTATAGTATTCTAATATTTAATCTATGGATTAAATCCAGATAGCGGATAGATATTCTTTACTTTCTCGGAGAAATTATATTGTAACACACAAAAACCCTATTAAATTGCCAAAAACTTCCTTGCATATTCTATTTACTTATGAGGGACAGCAGCAATATCAGTACCATAATAATGCATATAGTCCTGGACTGGCTAATCATTGGATAATAGGAAGCATGAATGTAGCAGTTTTATTGGTTTGGTGACTGCTTGCTGAAATCGGGGAGCAGAGATATCAGTACCGAGTTAATGACTAGGAGTTGCGTAAGTTATTTAGACATCGTTTTTTGTAAAATGAATGTTTTAGATTTTCAGATGTATAAACTTGACGTTAATTAATTTGGACTCATTTAGTTTAGTTTTCCAATTTTAAGTACATATGAATTTTATTTAATAACAGTTATATTTTTTTTGCTGCTACTTTGCTGTTGTCAAATACTGTGAGGATAACATTGTCATTTCCAACTGTGACCATGTAGGTATACTATTTACAGGTTAAACTCCCATGCTATACTTTAGCAAAGGCCTAAGCTATGTCAAAAAAGACTAGCACAATTTTTTTTTCTAAAACGTATTTCTCAACAAGTTTCTCACTTAGTTGTATCGATAATTCTGTATATTCAATTAATCATAGAATATTTTTTATCTCTGAATAAAAATTATCGGTTTGGAATCAGCTCTTTTCTTTTATTATTGGTTTCATTAACTTTAGGTGTTTCTCAAACAGTTTCAACATTACTGATATAACAAATATGAACAATTTGTTATATAATATTTTGAATAAATCGAGTAGCTAATAATTAATAAAAATAGGCGATTAATTTATTTTGAAAAATTATGTATATCTAAAAGTATCACCATATTTTACTGATTCTTCATCATCATTCTCTTTGCCTTTATCCCTTTATGCCTTATCCTTATATACAGGGATATCTTTCTATCTTTCGCCATATCAAGATGAATTCCTTTCATAGACATATTTCTCCTATCCGTTTCCCGTCATCTCTTTTTCGGTCTTTCTCTCCTACTACTTCCTGGGACCTGGAAAACCAGAATCCTATGTATTGTATGACTCTCGTGTCGACGCTCAACATGCCCTAATTATCGTAACCTATGCTCCGTTATTTTTGCATAGATGAGGTGCTGCGCCTAGATTTCTCGTAGTATTTTGATTTTTAATTCAATATTTTCTTTTTAAGCCACTCATCCATCTAAGCATTGTCATTTCGTTCAAATGCATTTATTGTTCTTATTTTTTAACAGTCCAACATTTAATACTGTAGCGTGATTAAATAAAACGAGCGGTTCGAATTTATATACATACATTTATTTATAACTTTACAGTTCGGTAGTATCTTAATAACTAACTCTACTTCTAAAATCGCGTCATATA
The DNA here is from genome assembly GCF_040954645.1 of Diabrotica undecimpunctata. Lineage (NCBI taxonomy): Eukaryota > Metazoa > Arthropoda > Insecta > Coleoptera > Chrysomelidae > Diabrotica > Diabrotica undecimpunctata. The sequence continues at coordinate 77,011,069 of NC_092810.1, forward strand.
TATACCAAAAGTATTAAGTTCCAGAACATTCGGGAGTTGTCCCACCTCTAATTCGCCTACGTGACCTGTTGTTCTGTCTCTCACTCGATGGATCTCGAAGCTTCTCGAGGTGTATTAGAGATGCAATGCAATCGTTACCTGGGCAATCTCGAAAGCATGTTCGTAACACTGCTCCCCTCTTAAATCTGATCGTCCCGATCAGCAACTCTATATGTAGACACAGGATGGCGGAATCTACAGGACTCTCCAGCTCTGCATGAACCCTTTAGAAAGAAATAACAGTCTACTGACTTTGAAGGATACGATTTCATCGGGTTAATGCAACACACAGTAATTCGTACGCCGGTTTCTCGGAAGATCACTTCAAGCATGCTTCTGACAATCTTCCAGTCCAGATTATCTAGTGCATGACCTATCTTGAGTAAGGCCAAATTCTTGATGTCGTAATTGCACACAATTTTCTTCAAATTAGTTAGAGCACGCCATATATCCTCGTAGCTTGCCCTGTCTGTATACGACTTCCTGGTCACCATATACATCAAAGATCGAGAACCATCTTCTAATCTCATTACTCTTCCAACTTTAGGCTGCTGGTTTTTTAACTCGTCCAAACGACCGAATTTCTTAAAAAATACGGATGAGATTCCTTTAGTCATCTCAAGATCTTGAGCAACACAGTGGGCTAGAGAGACGTTATGCGGAACACTAAAAAGATCCTGCTGAACTTCTGTGGTTACGCCGAATCTAGCACTCTTTCTCTCTGCGTAATTTGTCATAAATTCATTAAAGCTTGGTCGCCGGTCATCTTTGATCTCATGTTGAAGGGTTCGTGCTTCTTCTGTTTCATTTGAGCAAGACGATTTATGTGAACTACTTTTGGTTTACCTTTCGGCAACTTCTTAATTCGGTATATTACGTCATTTATTTTCTTTTTAATTTCATACGGACCTTCCCATTGTATTTGTAGTTTGGGAGACAAGCCTCGACGACGTTGTGGATTATAAAGCCAAACAAGATCACCTACTTCATAGCTTTCACTCTTGCATCGAGAATCATATTGATCTTTCATTCTGTCATTGGCTATCTGGATATATTTATTTCCATCATTTGTCTCTGGAAGTGGACCTGCAATGTCGATTGCTACTCTTTCCATAGGACTACCAACATTGTACTGTTTCATGGGTGCCCCCTTTTTACCAGCTGGACCATTACTGGTTGCACACAGTTCACATTTCCGGCACCATCTTCTTACATCATCTTTACAGTTCACCCAATAGAACCGTTCTCGAACCTTTTGCAGAGTCTTCGTGATACCAAAGTGTCCACCTGATGCACCGTCATGCAACTGACGCAATACTTCTGACACTTTACTTTTAGGTACAATTAACTGAAGCTTAGTTTCTGTACCATCATCGTTCTCAAAGGTTCTATACAGAAGATCATCTTTCAGTACTAGGCAATTCCATTGGCTCCAGTAACACTTAACTTCTGGACTACATGCACTAATGTCTTGCCAAGAAGGTCTTTCACTTTGACGCATCCAATCCAATACTCTTTTTATACATGGATCATCTGCTTGAGCGTCTTGTAGCTGTTGAGGCTGCCATTGCTCATTAATGACGGTGGTTCGTCTCACGGGGCAAAGTCGTTCTTCTAATTCAAGACAATGATTACGATTTGCACTGTATGGCCGTCTTGACTGAGCATCAGCATTTGAATGACTTTTTCCAGCCCTGTGTTTGATTTGTTCTAGCTTTCTGACTGTTGTATTATTTTCTTGCAATTTACGACGAATGTGACCTACGTCGTTACCATTCCAACATCTGGGTTCACGTCTCTTCGGCATCATGTCACGAACTACTTTCCGTACGATTTCCTCCAGACGTTTTTCGTTTTGTTCGTCGCTCTCTTCAGAGGTTCGTACTCGATAGCTCCGTGAAAGTTGACTAGCTGTTTCATGTTCTAAGGCAATAGCGAGCGCTTCATCTAAAACTTTCGGTCTTGCTAGTCGTAAAGCTTTCTGTAGTTCAATGTCTCTTAACCCATTGACGAAGGCATCTACAGCAATTTCTTCCAAAATGTTGTCTGGTACCTCTGGATAGGCCAACAGCGCTATACGAGCAATATTTGCTTCAAATTCTTGCAAACTCTCACTTGCTCGTTGGATTCTACTTCTTATTTGTACTTTGTAGACTGGTTGTAGATGGGCATCTCCGTAACGTTTATCTAGTCGAGTGAACAAGGTCTGGTAACATTTTTCTTGACCCTTAGGAATTGATCTTAGGATATCCGCAGCATCACCTCGTAAAGCAGCAGTCAAGGACACAGCTTTTTCTTGTTCTGTCCAATGATTGGCTGTCGCAATAGCTTCAAATTGTCTAAGGTATATGGACCAAGAGGACTTTCCATCAAATGGTGGCAATTTGAATCTCATATGATGTGTCATTTCGTCTCTCGGTGATTCTTCTTTCACTACCGGATCTAAGGCTACCGTATTAACTGGTGGTAGCACTTTTGTGTTACTTATCATGGTCTCTAATTGTTTGATCTTCTCTTCTACTTTATCGAATGTTCTTGAGACTTCTTCAAATTTCTCATTGTTTTGAATACATATTTCTTTAATTATTTGTGAAGTCTCGTCGAATCTTCTAAATACATTCTCGAATGTTTCATCGAATCTTTTGGGAACATTCTCTAATTTATTATCATCTCTTTTAGAAGATTCTTCAATTTTTTTCGAGACATTCTCAAATTTTCCATCAATTATTTTCGTTAAAACTGCTTCTTCTGTTGATTGAAACTGGAATGTCTCTGGGTCTTCTCCATTCTTGTTAAGCACAGTCTTCAGTCGTTCTTGGAGTATCTTCTTGGACCCACTGCAGTCTTCATCGCGTTCTTCTAGCTGCTCACGCAACTGTTTTACTGACAGTTCTACTAGCAGCATCTTTGGTCAGGCACGCGTACTTTTTAAAATGTTAAAAAGTCTTTTTCAAAAGTCACTGCTGAATTTATATTTAAATAAATCAATTATCCTCACACCGTAACACCACTGTAGCGTGATTAAATAAAACGAGCGGTTCGAATTTATATACATACATTTATTTATAACTTTACAGTTCGGTAGTATCTTAATAACTAACTCTACTTCTAAAATCGCGTCATATATATACCAAAAGTATTAAGTTCCAGAACATTCGGGAGTTGTCCCACCTCTAATTCGCCTACGTGACCTGTTGTTCTGTCTCTCACTCGATGGATCTCGAAGCTTCTCGAGGTGTATTAGAGATGCAATGCAATCGTTACCTGGGCCATCTCGAAAGCATGTTCGTAACAATACTATACCTACAACGTAGCTGGTCTTATGGCCGTATTATGGAATTTACCTTTCAGTTTCGTAGGAAGCTTTCTATCATACAAGACATCACTTGCTTTTTCCATTTTATCCATCCTAATTTGACTACTATATCTCCATCTATTTCTCCATTGCTTTGTAACACTAAATCTAGGCTCCTACCTAAAACGATTTTTTTTTCAATAATTTCACCAAACATTACAACCTGATTTAAAGTGAAGTTGAAGTTGATTTTTAAATGCACACTTTAGATACTTTGTTTTTGTCTGCCTTAGTTTTAGACCTTTTTGCTCAAGCACCCATCTCCATTGTCTCAATCATTAATTCAATTCTCTCTTCTTCTCTCTTACTAACACCACATGTTTTCGATAATATGTCCTTGACATGTTTTCGATAATTTTTCCAACACTAATTAGAAGAGATAAGGGATTAACACTGACTCCTGATGCAATACTATTCTCAAATAAAATTTATCAGTCTTACCCTCACCTGTTCTAACATTAGTTTTCCATTACTTGCCTTATGATAAAAATTGCATCCGTTGTTGATTTGCCTTGCATGAATTTAAACTGATTTCCTAATATTTCTGTTTCTTCCTGTATCCTATCATCAATTATTCTCTCCCAGAGGTTCATGGTGTGACAGAGTAGTTTTAGGGCTCTATAGTTTGTACATAGTTTAACATCTACTTTGTTTTTGTATATAGGTACATAGTTGTACATAGTTTAACATCTACTTTGTTTTTGTATATAGGTACTAAAATGCTACTTCTCCATTCATCCGGTATTCGCCCCACTTTCATAATTCTATTAAATAGTCCTGTTAGCCAACTTTTTCCTGATTTTCCTAATACTGATCATATATATCCAGGGATGTCAGCAGGACCTATGCCTTTTCTTTTTTCATCTTATTAGCTTTAGCTCTTGAATACTTCCGCGGTCGTCATTTTCGGCACCATTGCTATTACTGTTTCTTTTGGCTCTATAGATGCTTTCTTAGTCTTAATTGGCCGTCAAAGAACTCCTTCCAGCGATTTTTTACATCCTTTCCTTGCATAAATAGTTTATTGTATTTATCTCGTATACATTTAATCTGATTAAAATCTTTGGTTTTCTTTGCTCCACTTTTAGCAATTTTGTATATGTTTTTTCTTAATATTCAGTTCATTGTATAGCTTTTCATACGCTAGTACCTTAGATTGTGCTACCGTTACTTTTGCTTCCTCATTATTTATTTGATACTTTTGATAATCTTAGTCTGATATATTTTCTTGCCCCTCCTTATATAACCTTCTCTTTTCTTTTATATTGTCTTAAACATCGTCTGACTACCTATATTTACCAATTTTTAAGTCAATTTCCTGAGAATTTTCCAAGTATTTTAGTTGCACCCCCTTTAATAATTTTTGACACATTTCTCCAAATTTCATTATGACCTTTTTTCATGTTCCAATACCTTCTTTCTTCTATTTCTGTTCTAAATTAAACTTCTTTGTCGCTTGTTAACGTCAATTAATTCGTTTTGTGACTCACCTCGATATTTTGGTTTTATTTCATGTTTTACTTATATCTAGTACCAGCACTTTATGCTGTTGGCTTACAGTTTCACTAATGATTACTTTAGAGTCTTTACATAAGGGATTGGCTTACGATCCATATTTGGAATTGATTTTGTCTGCTTTTGAATTTGATAAGTTGGCTTTCTCTCTTCTAAAAGCATGTACTAACAGTGGCCATACCTAGTACTACTGCTGATTCCAACATATTATTTGCTGCGCTATTTCTAGTTCCAATGCCGTATCCTCCATCTATATGTTCATTTCATCTGTTTAGTTAGCCTATATTAGCATTGAAGTTACCTTCTATTATAAGCTTTTTCTTAGTTGGAATATTTCTAAGTCTACCACCTAACTGATCATAGAAAGCTTTTCTTTTATCGTCACCTAGTCCCACATATGGTACATAATACATACTATATTCAACTTTTCTCTGTAAGTACAAATTTCACGGATATTATTCTGTTAGTCGTTTTTATCACGTTTACAACTTTCTCTTTTATATCTTTTTTAGCAAATACTCTTATACCTACGCAATTTGGATTCTTCTTCTTTTTGTGCAGCAACTAACGCCATTGTTTTACTTGCTAAACTACAAAGATTATAAATTCTTGTTCTTAGTATTTCTTTCTTAATGGAATGAGTTTTTGCTCACCCCATAGCCGAGTACCGATCATCAATAGGATGTGTTGTTAGTAAAGGACCGAATCTGCTAGGGGCAAGGGATTTGGATAGGCCCACACCATCCTGAGGACAATTTGGTTTTGTTGGTCATTGATTTACCCACAGACCAAATGCATATATGAAGGTATTGAATAACCTGACAATTGATCGATGCTTGAATGCACTTTTTATCAGTATTATGTCGAGTAGGATTCAGTCGTGTCAGAATTTTATGAATGAACCGAATTTTACCGATTCTCGTAAATAATAAATTATAAAAACTGTCACAAAAGTAATAATTTAATTATTTTGCTTTTTTCAAAATTTTGAGAACTATTTAAAAACATTAATTAACGAGTCCATTAAGCTGTTATATTCTGATGTGATGAACAAATGTGCGTTTCAACATCTAAGTGAAGGAACCTTTTGTAGTGTGCTTCTATTCAATAGAAAAAGAGTTGGAGAATTACAGAGGGTTACTGTTGAAGATTTCGAAAATAATTTTGACAATACTTCCTCTTCGGAATTTCAAAAGTTCATAACAGATACGGAGAAAATTTTGTTGAGCGGATTAAAAAGAATTGTTCTCAGAGGAAAACGAGGACGGCCCGTTCCAATTTTATTTCCTAAAAGGATATTTAAATACCATACAAATTCTTATATCCGTAAGAAGTAAGCCTATAAAAATAATGCTTTTTTGTTTGCAACTTCTAAGTCAGAAAATTTCATAATTGGTTACCAAGTGGTAAAGAAGCATGTAACAAAGGCATTAGGAGATGCAACAACATCGTTACTATTAACATCTACAAAAGTAAGAAAACACTTGGCAACTGTTGCTAAAATATTGATAAAATAGCTTTAAAATTAAATGTTTAGTAAAAATCTCTACGCAACTTTAATGCATTAAATATTTTGTTAATTAAAAATCGACATACTTATATCTATTAAAATTAGACAGTAAAAAATTATGTTATTAAAGATTGATTAATAAATTATTGTAGTTTAAATTCAACTACGCTATGAAACAAATATTGTATGTCATAAACTGCAGAATCGAAAAATTACAAAGATCTCCCTGTTGTTCAGAGTTTTCTTTAATTTTAAAGGGTAACAAACATTATAATCCTACCGAAGGGGCTTCTACTTTGATAAACTGTTACTCGATTACTCTATTCGATGTATTTACATTTATGGACTAAATGTTTCAATGTATTTTAACAAAAAATACTAATTAATAAAAATGGAAACTTCCCTTTTCCAAGTTTATAATAGACACTTTTTTATGTTTGAAAATATATTAAGCAAGTAATATTAATTACCGCCTTGTTTATTAAAACTAAAAAGTAAAATAAATTTATACGTCGGTTAACAATTTATATTTAACTACATTAGCCAAATAGTCCTGAAATTCCTTCATGACTAAATTGATGGATATTTAAATACTTTTCAAGTTCCAAAATGTGCCTGCTGTAAAATTTGAAACTCTACTACTAATACAATTATTGGCAACACCGCAGGAGTTTAAATGTGAACGCAAAATGGTTAATACGGATCCCAAAAATGGTTTATCCTGTTGAGGAGTCCACTTAGTCCTACGTGTTGGTCGGAGTCTACATAAAGCGCTACCCAGATAATAATATACACGGTGTATATTCTACTATACGGAGTTCGTATAATACCTTTTAATACGGAGCCTACATTAACCGCTAGATATATATATATATATATATATATATATATATATATATATATATATATATATATATATATATATATATATATATATATATATATATATACATCTAGCGGTTAATGTAAGCTCCGTTCTAAAACGGTATTATACTAACTCCAGTAGAATATACACCATGTATTTTATTATCTGAGTAGCGCTTTATGTAGACTCCGACCAACACGTAGGATTAAGTGCACTCCACAAAAGGATAAACCATTTTTGGGATCCGTATTTACGATATTGCATATACTTCTAAACTCCTGCGATGTTGCCAATAATTGTATTAGTAGTAGATTTTCAAATTTTACAGCAGGTACATTCTGGAACTTGAAATTTATTTCAATATCCATCAATTTAATCATGGAGAAATTTGAGGACTATTTGACTAATTTATGTAGTTAAATATAAATTGTTAACCAACATATACCTTTATTTTACTTTTTAGTTTTAATAAGCAAGGCGGTAATTTATATTACTTGCTTTATATATTTCCAAACATAAGAAAGTGTGTATTATAAACATTTAGTACATAAATGTACGTATATCAAATAGAGTAATCGTGTAACAGTTTCTGAAAAACCCTTACCCTTCGGTAAGATTATAAAGTTTGTTACCACAAAAAATCTACTAGCATGCACAGAGATGAGAGAGACCTACACAGAAGAAGATCTATTTTTAGCGAATGACAGGGCCATCTATGTAGCCAACCATTGGAAATACAAAATTTAAAGCTGTTGGTGTTCCGGACACGGAAAGTAAAGTAAGTATAAAAAGAGGTAAAAGTAAAATGAAAAGAAAAATAAAACAAAAAAAATACATATATAATATGTAGACCTGAAAGTGCGCCGGAGGGTTTGAAATAAGAATTTACCTAAGGAATGAAATGAGAATTTACCTAATATAAAACAGATCTGAAAGAGAACAAAAAACAGATCAAAGAATTAATACAGATTAAGTACATCCTTAAGTAACATATCTCAAATCCGCCTGCAGTTTTGTTGGGTAGATCGAGTAGCTCGACAGAACTGTTGCCGGTCCCAAGCCCAAATAAAGGAGGAGGGGGTCTACAGCCCGTTTAGCACTCTACTGATAGACTTTAAAACCATACAGCTCATATAAACAGAATTATGCCTCGGGACAGGAATGATTTCATTACGACGACTAACGGGAGAAAGAGGACAACGAATTTGTGGTAAACGAGAAATACACTTCGCATCGGTGCTTTGAACGTAAAGTCTCTACAAGAGAGCAGAAAATTACAAACGAGCTTGTAGAAAAAAAATATAGACATGTGTGCGCTAAAAGATACAAAGAAAAACGGAAAAGTGTCAAATTATTATAGATGACCATCTCATGATTTACAGTGGTGTTGCCAAAGAAACCAGAGCCAAAGAAGGAGTCGCTCTATTAGTACACAAAAATTTTTTACACCAAGTATAAAAATAGTAAGTGTAAAAATTAAACTGGATGTCAAACCTCTGAATGTGATAGCAATTCATGCACCAGAGAACAACAAAGATACCACCACAAGGGAAAACTTCTACGAACACCTTCAGACTGTAATAAACGAGAACCCAAATGATAAATATATAATCATTATGGGTGATTTTAATGGCCGTGTTGGCAATGATTTAGTTCCAGGGATAAAACAGCGATATAACGAAAATATCAGAAATGAAAACGGAAACCTTCTAACGGACCTCTGCAGCAAAAACCAGATACGTAATAATAATACATTTTTCCCTCACAAAGAACAATACAAATACATTTTTGAAAACAGTAGAGGACAAAGATCTATTATAGACTATATTCTGTTGAATAGAGAGCACTAACATCAGCAGAAATAGAAAGCGATCACAAATTGGTATTGTGCCGAATGAAAACACGTATATGTGATAACAAAACACCGAAATACACCACAAAGATAAAAGTCGAAAGCTTACAGGATGACTCAACAAGATACCTATTCCAGAAAAGAAGAACCGAAAAAAACAGAAAAACATATATCACAGAAAGTGATGGAGTCGAAGAAAGCTGGGCAAAAGTTAAGTCTAATATCTTAGCCTCGGCCAAGAAAGTTCTTGGTAAAAGAAATATAAATAAAGTGAAGGAAAAATGTAAAGAAAACAAAAAAGCTTACCTGAAATACATGTCAACCAAAACACAAGAGGCATAACATAATTACAAGACAATTAGAAACGAAACACATGCACTTATAAGAAAAATAAAAAATGGTCACCGGGAACGTTTTTCGAAAGAAATGGAACATCATTTTTCTCGTCTGCAAAAGGAAATATAGCGCTTCATCGGACGTCAAAGAACGGAGGTAAAGTAACTAATAGAACTAAAATACATAGAAAATGATACGTGGATTGACTACCTAAAGAAGCTATATACAGGAGAAAAACAAACGACGCTAGAACCGGAAACATCAGAAATTACAACATACATATAAAGAACTTAATATAAATGTACAGGAAGTTCGGAAAATACTTGAAAACCTGTGGAACAGAAAAGCAGCAGGTAAAGAGGGATACCAAACGAATACTGAAATATTGTGGAGCAGCAATGACAGAAAAATTAACAACATTAATTAATAAAATTATAAAACACAATAAAATGCCGGAAGAATGGAGAAGGAGCGAACTAACTCTACTATTTAAAAAAGGAGATAAAAACAGACAAAAAGCTACAGAGGTATAAACTTGTTAAATACTACGCTAAAACTTACAACTAAAATTTTACAAGTGCTAATTAATCACAATATAAGTTTAGCAGATGAACAACCGGGTTTTTTTAGTGGTAGATCATGTACAGATGCAAAATTCGTGATAAAGCAAATTACTGAGAAATCACTGAAGTATAATAGACCAGCATTCCTGTGTCTGATTGACCTAAAGAAAGCGTTTTACAGAGTAAGACTGGAAGATGTAATCCATCTTCTGTATAATAGAGAAGCTCCCCTAAATATTATAAAAACTATCGAAAACATCGACCAAAACAACAAAATTGAAGTCAGAATATAGGGACAACTTACAGAATCTATAGAAATAGGCAGCAGAATAAGACAAGGGGATTCGTTGAGATTGAGCCCCATGATCTTCCATTTGATCATGGATCAAATCATCAAAAGCGTTAACAAACGAAGAGGATACAGAATGGGAAACAAAGAAATTAAAATACTCCGTCACGCAGATGACGCAATATTAATAGCCCAAGATGAAGATAGTTTGCAAATACTGGTCCACAAATTTAACATGAGAGCAAAAGAATTTAATATGACAATCTCATCTCAGAAAACTAAAACAAGAGTAGTCAGCAAAGGACCACAGATGTAAAATAGAAATTGATGGCATTAGCAGAAACAAGACCCGACACAGCCACAACGCAAAGAATAATGGACGCGGCAGAGATGAGAGTACTGAGAAGAATTACAGGAAATACTCTGAGAAATCGAAAAGAAAATGTAAGGTATAGTGTATAAATGAATGGATACAAAATAGAAAAAGAGAATGGAATAACCACATAGGTAATGAAAATAAAATACCTGACATTATGAATTTATTATGACAATTTCATCTAAGAAAACTAAAACAATAGTAGTCAGCAAAGAACCAACTAGATGTAAAATAGAAATTGATGGCATCAGTATTGAACAAATAATGGAAATAAAATACCTGGGAATTACACTGTCTAGCTACGGAGACCTGGACAAAGAAGTGAGAGATCAAGTACTAAAAGCAAATAGACTGGCAGGATGCCTTAATAACACTATATGGCTAAACAGACACATTAACACTGAGATGATATCAATTTATAAAGCCAGTGTAAGACATATAATGACATATGCCTCAAAAACAAGACTCGACACAGCCACAACGCAAAGAATAATGGAAAAGGCAGATATGAGAGTACTGAGAACAATTATAGGAAATACGCTGAGAAATCAAAAGAGAAGTGAAGACATTAGAAGAAAATGTAACGTAAAGTGTATAAATGAATTGACACAAAATAGAAAAAAAGAATGGAATAATCACACAAGCAGAATGGAGGAGACCCGTGACGTCAAAATTGCAAGAGATAAGTCACGAATCGGCAGAATAAGTATCGGACGATCGCGCAAAAGATGAAGTGATAACCTTCCATAGAGGCATTATTCCGCCAATGAACAAGTAAAATTGCTTATAAAGAGAAATAATAACAAGAAAAAAAGTAACATCTCTCAGATAAATAAGCGGAACAACAGAAACTGAGTATAAACGTGAAATTCCAGAATTAACATTAAATAAATTACCGCAAATCGTACGAACTGAAATAAGTGTTATTTTCTGCACATACATATATATAATATAATAAGAACTATATTTAAACCAAGTGACAGAAAAAAAATTATATATACATTTACTTCTAAATGATTAAGGTCTATAAAATTATTATTACAGTTAAAGCTTATACAAGCGACAAAATTTTTAAAACAATTAGACCGAACATAATATCATAACTGTAAAACATAATATATACGGAAACAATAAAGAAATAGATATGTTTAGTGGTTATGAAACCGCTTGTCGTCTGCCATGAATTTTATTACAGAATCAAGTTACCATTAGACACCAAAATATTTTGTCTCAGTAATGACTTACTACGATAAAAAGAAATAGAATACTTTTATAATACACAACGTTATAAAGGTAAAACTATAAAAAGATATACATATAATATAATAATGATATATATGATGATTCATAAACGCATGTTAATAACAATTGGTAATAAAGACATAAAGATACCCACTAGAAAGTTTATAATTTCAAAACGACAGTAAAATAACGTTCAATTCAAAGGTTCAAATCGCGACATAATATGAAATAATTCAACAGCAAGTAAAAGTACTTTTTCTTTACCTATTTCTTTGTCGTCTTCTGAATCTTCATTTCCATTCGTTCCTATCTAAGCACATGTTATCCACAAGGTACTTCTTCATTTTTTATTCACTACTCTTTTTGCTATGACTTTCGTCATTTTATTTATTCATATCGTTCTCACTCATAACACATATTGGGTAGTTTATTGTTTCATTAAACTTTTTTTGTTTATATCCGTATCATATAAGTTTTCTAGTTATTATAGCGTATATAGTGTATGTTAATTCCATTGTATTTCTTATATTTTCAATATTAATTCTTTCCAATCAAGATTTTCGAGCAGCTCTGAACCATTGGCCCATTTTTGTTGCTTTTGTCACTGTTTCTCCTTTCTTTTAACTACAACTTTTCTCCACGTTGATCGGTCTTCTACATATCTGCAATCAAATGAATTATTAACTTTTTGAGATATCCGAATATCATTATAAGAGCTTTCTTCATGCAGTATCTGTTCTTAATATATACAGATTTGTAGCATTATACTAATAAGGCCTTATTTGTTTTATTCATTCTTCCTAATTTGCATCAATATATTAAAATAGGTCTGAAGTTTGTATTATGCTCGTTATTCCTTCAGTGACGGTATTATTAACTGTGATTATTGATCCAATAATATTTAAAAGTGTTCCATACTTTCGAAATTGCAGTTGTAGACTTTTTTGTTTTATCTAGATTTATTTAATTGGTGTCTTCTGTGTATTTGCTTGTATTTGGTTTTCACTTCGTTGATGTTTTAGTTTCTTATGAAGTCGATATCATCAGCATTATGTTAGGAGCTGCTTTGTACATTGGACCGTTAACGGATTACATGTTAAATGGACGTTATATCTATTTTGGTAAGCTGTTCGTTAATTTTTTAACTATTTGAATCGAGAATTTGTATTTTATTAGATCTCTGGTTTATTTATTTTATATGTCTAATGTTTTGTTTCCTGTATCGTTACTACAAGGATTTTGCTGGATACCGACATAGGGAACCTGGTGGTACGTACATGATGTTTTGATTACCAACAGTAGAAAATTTGTCCTGCTGTAAAATCATGATTATTTTACTAGGAAATATAATGTTGTTTAATAATAATAAAGTTGTTTCACTTTGCTTTCTCCATCGAGGTCGCAGTGAGACTGCTACCATTATACCTTCTGGTATTTAATATTTTGCCGATCAAGCAGCACTTCCTATAGTCATTAACTTGGTACTGATATCTCTACTCCCCGATTTCAGCAAGCAGTCACCAAACTATTAAAACTGCTACATTCATGCCTCCTATTCAGTGGCGGCTCGTGGCTTGAGAGACAAGGTCGGCAAGGTATTTTTTGTCTCCTCAGATAGGTATACCGTCTAATTAAGACTTAAGTAAATTATCATAGGAGATTTTTTGTTTTCTTGTTTTTTGTTTTTTTTTCCTATAAATTTAGAACCTAAACATGTTTATAAATTAACTCAAGTCTACGTTGTTTGGAAGTAGCAAAATGGGTTATAACGTCATCGTAAAATTTATTAGAGTTTTGGAGAGATTTTAAAATGTTTTTCTATTGACATTTGAGACAAGCTTGACATTCTCTCTTGTTTCATGGTATTTCGACAATAAGTTTTGATTCTTTTGAGGCAAGAGAAATCTCGTTCATTTGAGGCAGACGTTGGTGGTAATGAGAGAATTAATGACAATAATTTATTAATTTCGGTAACAGTTTGTTGTAATGAATTGTAGTATATAAAATTATATATATCTTGTAACTTATCCCATCTTCCGAAAATATTTGGATCAGCATATAAAACTTTTAATTCATTTTCTAATTTTATTTTATTAAAGAATGATGGATAATTTTTAATTAACCTGTCCAATAAATATCTTGGAAATTCTTAGGCGTAACTTTTAAATTTTGAATCGTCAAAGAGGTCAAAAATTTGCAAATCTTCAAAATTCGAAAAACGAGTATCTATTTGCATAATAATAGTATCCAAAATTTCAAAATATACTCGTTTTTCGATATCTGTTTCTGTGTCATGCCTTTGGCTTTTTTTTGGGGGTTCGGAAATATCAAGCGAGTCCAAAACTTCACTGCGTATATACTGGAAATTACTGTCATTACGAAAATCTCTGAGATTTTGCACCACTCTTGTTATTCTATTTTTGGAATGAATAATATCAGTTAACTGATTTTGAACAACATTGAATATCAAATCGGTTTGGGTAAACACTTTCTTAAAAATATTAAAAGTATGTTAAAAGAATAATCATTTAATAAAGTTTTCAAACCGATTGCTTCACGGATCGAGATATCATCACTTTGAAAATCGTCGCATTCAATAATAAAATCAAAAACTTCCAAAAGCTCCAAAAATTTAACTTTTAATACACAGAAGAAATAATTATATGCAGAAGAAACACAAATTAAAAAACGTTATCCACTTATTGTACGCAAGAGAGATACCTCTAGGAAAAATCAAAACGACCGAAAATATATACCAAAATAACACAATAAGAGTAAAAGTAGAAGAAGAACCAACCGACCCTAATAAAGCTGATAATGGGATAAGACAGGGATATTTCCTGAGTCCTCTATTGTTCAACCTGATTATGGATGAAATAATAAAAAAGTAAGAACTAAAAAAAGATACCAAATGTAAGAAAAACAAATTAAAATAATCTGCTGTGCAAACGACGCAATACTACTCTTTCAAAATGAAGATGATTTACAACGTATGCTGCACCAATTTCATATAACTGCCAGAAAATTTAACATGTTAATTTCCCTAAAAGAGACAAAATTCATGGTTACAACAGCAAATTTACTAAGATGTTAATTGGAGCTGAAAGGTCAGATAATAGAACAAGTGATGGAGTTTAAATATCTAGCCATCACATTATTTAGCTACGGAAAGCTCGAAACTGAAGTGGAAGATCCAGTGAATAGAGCAAACAGAGCCGCAGGCTGCCTAAATGAAACAATATGAAGCAATAAAACTATCGGGAAAGAAACGAAAGGCAGAATTTACAAAACAGTCATCAGACCAATGACATACGCGGCAGAAACAAGACCTGACACAGAGAGGACAAAAAGGATATTAGAAACATATATATATATATATATATATATATATATATATATATATATATATATATATATATATATATATATATATATATATACCCGGTATTTAGGCGGCACACGCCCTTCCGGTAGGGATCTATGGAGGAGTATCACCGAGCCGCAAGCCCTTATCTCTTGCCGTACTGCTCCACCATAGGCCGATCAGATACCAGCATATTCTAGACTAAGCCGCAGATTCATTTTAGAATTTTAAGCTGCTGCGTTAGCCTTTTTGTTTTCTGTCACCGAGCTGGGGATCGAACTAACATCTCTCGCAGTGAAGCGAAGGAGAAGCCAGCCGCCCAGCCCGCTTGGCTATCCGATGGACATCTGATATTAGAAACATCAGAGATGAAAACACTTAGAAAAATTGATGGTAAGACACTATGGGACAGAGCTAGAAGTACAGATATACGACGTAGATGCAAGGTGGAGAACATCAAGAACTGGTTAATAAATAGAAGAGTAAAATGGAACGATCATATAAGCCGAATGACAACAAATAGAGTAGTAAAGACGGCAAGAGACGGTTAACCCGTAGGAAGACGATCAGTAGGAAGATCACGAAAACGATGGAACGGCAACTTACTGGAGACACATTGAAAAATGACAGTCATGTCTATATAAAAAGAAGAAGAAGAAGACACAGGATAAACATTAAAATTGCTGCAAGAAAGATAAAATAAATCAGTCATATTAATGTAGAATAGCAGAGGACAGAGTGTTTAGAGAAAATAATGAATCAGTCATATTAATGTAGAATAGTAGAGGACAGAGTATTTGTCATAGCTTTGGCCAAGTGCCCAATTAAAAAAAGAGCACAGGTCGTTCAAAAAAGATGGAACTCTAAAAAGAAAATAGAATAGATTTAAAAAAATAAAAGCATAAACATGTCTTTTCCTACTTTTTTAATATTGAAAATACGTAAATAGAACATTGAATTAAAATGTAATCTTTGATAATCTGTGATAAACCCATCACCTGAACAGTGGCGCCGATATATGTAGTTGAAATTGTTTACACTTATTTTAACTGTTTATTTTGTTATTATCTAGATATGAGTTGCGACCGATATCACAAACTTATTTAATTTTCATAAAGAGGCTCTTTAATACCTAAAATTATTACTATACAAATCTGATTCGAAATATCGTCAAAAAGTAATACACGGCATGTAAAATTTAAATTTCTAATAAAAAGTAAAAGATTAGGCATTACTTATGGGATTCAACGAACGAGCGTTAAGGAAGATTGAAGTACTAATAAGATCACCGCAATCGGACATACCCCGGGTAATGATGAATTAATTAATCGGCTAATTCTTCAGTCACCCCTTTAATATGATTTTGTCAAATTGGTCCTTTTTAGGACCAACTATTCTAATAACATATGTCTATAACTGTTAAGGGTATATCTAGAGATCAAGAAACTTTACTTTACTTAAACTTATCAGACATATGAGCTAAATACGAATGTAACTTACTTCTAGTGCAGGAAACACATATAGGGCCTAACCTAGGGTATTTGGTATATAGCTGATCGCTGAAAATCACATCATAGATATAGACATGCTATTTCTGTCGGAAAAAAAGCAAAGAATAACTTAAAGTAAGAAAAGACAAAACTAGTCAGCCGAGAGAACCTTTTAACGATGTTGAGCTTGGATCCACCATCTACATATTTAATGAAAAATAATACAACTACCGACATTGAGGATTTGAGCACAAAGCTTATTACGAAACCTGGACCAAAAACACTCTACAATGACTTATCCGGATGATGAACAACTGTATTCAAATTATGGAGATACCCAAAATTTAGAGACAAGCCAAAGTTGTTACCTTGCTTAAACCTGGCAAAAAAAAGACCGGGTACGAAAAACATCCGGTATCAGGGGTGGTATTTTTCAATCTAAATGCCGCTTACGACACCTTAATTTACAGAATATTTCTCCAAAAACTATATGATATCCCCTTAGATAACAAGCTCACTTACATTGTCTGCGTATGCCAACATAAGAGAATATTTTTTGTATCACTCACTGGTAAGAATAGCAGATGAAGAACGGGGTAGCATAAAGGCACCTACACTGTATAACATTTACACAAACAAACGATCCATACCGGTAGATACTAGGACTTCTATTATATAGACGAGACACCTAATATTGCACAATAAAAATAAACTATGAATCAATTTTCAGCCAAAACCCCTGAAAAACTCGTGGGTGTTCCTTCAATTTCCTCAACATAGACGTTTTCACAAAACTGTACATCCAATCTTGTCATAAAATCATTGAACTGTAGACTTCCTATAAAGAAGGCTATTTTGAGATAGCCTTCTATCGAGATATCATATGTAGTACACAAATAAGACCAGAACTAAAATATTAAAAAAGCTTTATACAATATATCGCAGAAGATTGGATAAAATAAAAGTAGTTTTTATTAATCAGATGCTTACATAAAATATACAAAGACATACTCACGTAAACAAAATATATTACGAAATTTCTGTAATTAAAAAAAAATCAAGGTCGGCATTGAACTAATAAAATTATATTAAATAAAAAAAAGAACATCTTTAAAAATACAGAAAAAATAAAATTTTCTATGCAAGCGAACATTCCATTAAATAATAAGCTCAAAATCTTTTTGTATCTACATACCTGTTTTTTAAAGAACCAGTTACATTTTAGTACTTAGTTATACCAGGTAATATGATATCCTCTGTTACACAGTGTAATGCGTATGACATTCCACTGTCTACAAACAGTAGATAAAAATAAGGAGCCCATATAAACCGTTCCGGGTATATGTTGAAAATATACGGTATAATCGCACAGTTGCCAAACTCTCAGAGCTTACTTAAACCGATAAACGTATGGTTCAAATATACAATGAAGAAGATCTGAACGACCAGCTTCACCTTCTATCCAAATATAACAATGACCTTTGTTATCCTTGGCGCTATGGATACCAAGATTGTAAATACATAATTGACGCTTATAATATACAATATTTATTAGAATTCTCGGAAGGGGAAGAGTTTTTCTTTAAATCAAAACAAAAGGTTTCCACTTCTGGTTGATAGTTGCTTATCTTTATGTCTAGCTTTCTTCTAGATTGTGCATTTTCAGCTTCTTCTAAGTGCACATTTTTTCTTTTTTTAACTTGCTTAATTGTTCGTTATCTGCGCAACTTTTAATTTCTAATTCGAAACAATCACATCTACTACAAGTAACTTCTTTCAACTTTTTTCTTTGAAGATTAAATCGTGTTAAAAACATTTTTTTGTAAAACAAAAATTTAACAAGGTCATTGTCTGCTTCTTTAATATACAATTCATACATTTTACTTAGTGTTATGTCTTTTGTTAGGTATTCTCTTTCTGCGTTAGCTCTTCTGTAATGTGACTGTTATAGAAAAATTTAAGCAATAACTGCCACTACTTCTTAATCTAAACGCCTCAACAAGTTGCCAACGTCACCATTGTTAACAACGTTTATGTACATATGTTGCCAAATATTCGATTTACAATCATTAAAACGCTCGCAAGAGGCGCTTGGTCTACTGATGCAAAACTAATACACAAAAATTAGTCGCTTGCTCTAGTTATGCAAAATTCAAAATCCAAAATAAAAAGAAAGGCACTTAATCTTTTTAAATATATTTGGTTATCCCTTACTAACAGGTTAATGGGATTTATTACGTAGATAGTTTATGCTTTTTTCCACCTTCTTCTTTAAGTGCCATCTTCTATCGAAGGTTGGAAATCACCATGGCTATACGGACTCTGTTGACTGCCGCTCTAAAAAGTTCTGCACTACTGCTTTCAAACCATTCCCTTAGGTTTTTAAGCCAGGATATTTTTCGTCTATAACTATTCTAATTATGTGTATAAATATTAAGAGTATATCTAGAGATAAAGACACTCCACTTTACATATGCGCTTAACAAAATGCAGAAAGCACATAGATGGCCAATCCTATGGTATTTGGTATTAAGCTGATCGCTGAAAATTACATATTAAATGCAGGCAAAGAAGCAAAGAAAAACTTATAATGAAAGAAAACAAAACCAGTCAGCTGAGAGAACCTTTCAACGATGTTGAGCTTGGATCCGCTATCCACGTATATAATGAACAATATTACGGCTCCTGGCTGAGGATCTGAGCACAAAACTAACTCTAAAATTTGAACCAAAAATACAACAATGGCTAATATCCAAAGTCTTTAGACAAGCAAAGCAAAGACAAAGTTGTTGCCTTGCTTAAACCTGGCAAACACTCCAACGACCACAAAATCTATCGGCCAATATATCTATTTATTTTGTCAGCTATACAAAATACTTCTGCACGTGATCCTTAATATAAATCGATAATAGAAGAAAAACTCAAATTAAAAAAAAGTGGCTATATATGACAGGTTAAATCATATACGTCTCAAATACTAAATCTTGCCCAACACAGCAAAGAGAAGTACGAAAAATATCAGGTATGAGGAGTGGATTTGTTAATCTTAATGCCACTTACGACACCTTAAATTATAGGGTATTTCTTCAAAATCTATGTAATATCCCCTGAGGTAATAAACTCACTTGTATTATCCGCGTATGCCTACACAACAGAAAATTTTTCGTATCACTCATTGGTAAGAATAGCAGATGGAGAACGTAGAATAACTGTCTCTTTGGGGTCCTGTAATGGCACCTACTCTGTATAACATTTACACAACTCATACCAGTAAATACTAGGACTTTTATTATGTAGACGATACATTATCTATTGTTGCACAGCCAAAAACTTTTGTTGGTGAAGTGGAGAAAAATCTAAATCATACCTTAAATACAACAAAAATAGATTATAACTCAATTTTAAGCCAAACCCCGAAAAAAGTCAGGTGTGCTCCTTCAATGTCCCTAACAGAGACACTTTCACAAATCTGAATATATACCTGAACCAATAGTGTCATGAAATCCTTAAACTCTGGACTCGCTATAAATAGCTTGAAGATAGTTTCTATCACACTTTGTCATTCACAGTACTTTTTTTAAAATCAAATGCCAAACTAGAACCAGAAAATAATATTCTCTGCAAACTTGTCAGCTAAAAATGTGAAGCACATCCTTCCACCCCTAAAACGTAGACGCTTGAACTCTATGCTTCTGCTGCCTAATATACCTTGATAGTATAAGTCACACCAACACATATTTAACACGTAGATTTAGTTATAAATTAGTCAGCCAAATTCTGCAAATATTAAGACTCACATCCATACATAAGCTATACAATATCGTAGCTATCAATCCACCTAATATCCGAAGATAAGTAGCTAGAGAGCAAAAGAAACAAAGTCCAGATTCGTAACATCCACTCCACGAATATCAGCCCATTTTATGACTAAAATCAAGAAAAAAATGGCTATATCAACAAATCTGCAAGATATTAAACAAAAATAAGCTGCTCCTCGCCATCTGATCCCTCGAAAGGAACTTCCTTATGGTAGTTATCTTTATTAAATCTGCCAGGAGGACTCTGGCCTGCAAACACCGGTTAACTTGTGTGCATGTGGGGTGGTACAAGACTTATTACACTTTCTTAGTAAACTTTACCATTCGAATCGCTCTTTTCTGAAGGGACAAGGTTTATTTATGTGAACTGAACATGTATAGTACAGTCAGAAAGCTATTACTTATAAAGATCATTGCAAATTTGACACTAACTCCACTTATATTGATTACATATTACCCATAAATAGGAGATAAAACATTCAGAAATATGTAATATTGGTGAAGTTGTATAATTCGTGTTCGATAAATTAATCAGTCTTCCCCTTTTTGTGCACTACTACCCATTTTAACAAAAAATATCTATTTTAGCACATAAATATTTATTTTGAGATAACCTTCTATCCAGAATTATATGTAGTACACAGATAAAAAAAATAAAATAATAAAATAGAAGAAATAAAATAATAAAAAGCTGTATATAAGATATCATGAAACAATGGATGAAATAAAAGAAGTTCTTATTAACCGGATTCTTAAATAAAACGTATAAAGACATACTCACGTTAAAAAAATATATTAGATAATTTTCGCATATGAAAAAACACATCCAACTTGGTAATGAAATCCTTTTGTATCTATAAATCTATTTTTAGAAAAGCACGTACCTACCAAAAACAGGTATTTGGTAGTACACATATCTGTTACATACTGTAATGCGTATGAATGATAACAAAAGTAAGGAGTCCATATGAACCGTTTAGAATATCCGCTGGAAATAAACGGCTTAATCCCATAGTTGCCAAACTATCAGAGCTTACTTAAACCTATATACTTATGGTTCCAATATACACGGAAAAAGATCTGAACGACCCCTATAATATATACACGTGAACTAAGCGATATACATTCATGATACAGGGGTACTTAGGGGCTCCACAAAATTTTTAAAAATTATGAAACTATACATGTTGACGAATCGACAGAGCCAATATTATGGAATGGTCAAGTGAGCTCCGTATATCGGTGGCCACTTGACCATGGAGCTCACTTGAACCCGAATTTTAACATGGGCGGAGTCCACTTTATGCCGTAGATATATATATATATATAATATATATATATATTTTGTGGTCGTTGGAGTGTTTGCCAGGTTTAAGCAAGGCAACAACTTTGTCTTTGCTTTGCTTGTCTAAAGACTTTGGATATTAGCCATTGTTGTATTTTTGGTTCAAATTTTAGAGTTAGTTTTGTGCTCAGATCCTCAGCCAGGAGCCGTAATATTGTTCATTATATACGTGGATAGCGGATCCAAGCTCAACATCGTTGAAAGGTTCTCTCAGCTGACTGGTTTTGTTTTCTTTCATTATAAGTTTTTCTTTGCTTCTTTGCCTCCATTTAATATGTAATTTTCAGCGATCAGCTTAATACCAAATACCATAGGATTGGCCATCTATGTGCTTTCTGCATTTTGTTAAGCGCATATGTAAAGTGGAGTGTCTTTATCTCTAGATATACTCTTAATATTTATACACATAATTAGAATAGTTATAGACGAAAAATATCCTGGCTTAAAAACCTAAGGGAATGGTTTGAAAGCAGTAGTGCAGAACTTTTTAGAGCGGCAGTCAACAGAGTCCGTATAGCCATGGTGATTTCCAACCTTCGATAGAAGATGGCACTTAAAGAAGAAGGTGGAAAAAAGCATAAACTATCTACGTAATAAATCCCATTAACCTGTTAGTAAGGGATAACCAAATATATTTAAAAAGATTAAGTGCCTTTCTTTTTATTTTGGATTTTGAATTTTGCATAACTAGAGCAAGCGACTAATTTTTGTGTATTAGTTTTGCATCAGTAGACCAAGCGCCTCTTGCGAGCGTTTTAATGATTGTAAATCGAATATTTGGCAACATATGTACATAAACGTTGTTAACAATGGTGACGTTGGCAACTTGTTGAGGCGTTTAGATTAAAAAGTAGTGGCAGTTATTGCTTAAATTTTTCTATAATAGTCACATTACAGAAGAGCTAACGCAGAAAGAGAATACCTAACAAAAGACATAACACTAAGTAAAATGTATGAATTGTATATTAAAGAAGCAGACAATGACCTTGTTAAATTTTTGTTTTACAAAAAAATGTTTTTAACACGATTTAATCTTCAAAGAAAAAAGTTGAAAGAAGTTACTTGTAGTAGATGTGATTTTTTCGAATTAGAAATTAAAAGTTGCGCAGATAACGAACAATTAAGCAAGTTAAAAAAAAGAAAAAATGTGCACTTAGAAGAAGCTGAAAATGCACAATCTAGAAGAAAGCTAGACATAAAGATAAGCAACTATCAACCAGAAGTGGAAACCTTTTGTTTTGATTTAAAGAAAAACTCTTCCCCTTCCGAGAATTCTAATAAATATTGTATATTATAAGCGTCAATTATGTATTTACAATCTTGGTATCCATAGCGCCAAGGATAACAAAGGTCATTGTTATATTTGGATAGAAGGTGAAGCTGGTCGGGGAGCCCAGGACGTAGGCATTTGTCTTAAGAAACATATTGAAGAAAATGTTACTTCTGCGAGACATGTAATTTTTTGGTCAGACTCTTGTGGCGGCCAAAACCGCAACATCAAAATAGTTTTGATTCTGAAAACGATTTTGGAAACTCATCCTACCATTGAAAAAATTACATTACGCTATTTCCTTCCTAGTCATAGCTTTTACCCAGTGGTAGTGATTTTGGAGATTTTGAAAATGCCCTAAAATTTCAACAACGTTTATATATATCGTTGATGATTAAATAAACGTGATGAAAAAATCCCGTAAAAAGAAACCACTAGTAGTTCACAGAATGAAAAAAGAAGAATTCGTTGGAACAAAGAAGTTAGAAACTATGATTACAAACCGTAAGTCAGACATAGAAAACAGTAAGGCTGGTTTAAAACAAGAGAAATTTAAATAAGAAAGGATATACCACTCATTATTTTTATGAAAACTTAACACTAGTGAAGTTGAAGTAAATCTTTACAAGGATTTTTAAAAAGGACGGCATGTTGCAATGCAATCCGTAAGTAACCACTTGATTCCTCTTTGGCCCACAGGCAAGCCACTTTTTGTGCCCAAGCTTAACGACAATCTTTAACGCACCTAATACCAAATGATGCAAAACCTTTGTATTGCTCTCTTTTCAGAAACAATACAATAGAAGACGACATTAAAAGATTTTATATTTTTGATTAATTTCTTAAGTAATATAAAATATTCAAAAACAACGACTATTTTTGTCATACCCAAATAGCTTGAAATAGCTTGTGGCCTACCAATAATTCACTAAAAGTGATATTTTAGTTACTCATCACTAGACCAAACGACCTCCATGTCGCTTGGTCTACTGATGTATAACACAATTACACAATGTGGCGAAAATCGTAAGTCGACCAAAAGACTTTTTTTTTTTGTTTTTCTTTAATATTGGACAAGTTACTATTTCGCACTTATAAGAAACATAAAAAACTGTATTCGAAAACAAAAAATTAGGACAATTGTAACATATAGTGAATTTTAATAGAGTGAATACTTTAAAGTCAAATATCTCCAAATCATATTTTGGCACTTGGTCAAGTGATGAATTACGCCGTCCATATAAAATTACGAGACAATATTCATATGCTGTGGACAAATCGTCATAATTGCGTTATATTGATATGTATACGATAATCAGCTGTAAAAGTCATTGCCTTTTTTTTGCCGTATCATATTTTAGCATAGTCTTCTGATTTATTTTGTAGTATGTTAACTAAACCGGTTTAGTTTGCGTGAAATGAATCCACAATTCGTCTAATAATATTATGTTTTTAAAACAGTTGTGTTTTTATGCTCATCCGTTCACTTTTTGTAAAGCAGTCTGTGTAAATATTAGGGATTTATTTATATAATCCTTTTGTATATATAATTTTTTTATTGATTTTACTTTTTAGATAAAGTTTCATAATTATAGTCCTCTTGCTTTTATTATCTATGGTAATACATATACATACCCAATTCGAAAGGGAGAAAACCAGCGGTTTCTAGATTAAACATAGACATTCTTCTCTCTATCTCCCTCTATGTTATATAAAGATCATCGTCATCGCATAGTTAAAACACAGCAAGATTCTATTGCCTTTTCTTCTTTTTGTCTCCTCATTTCTATTGTAAACTCAGCCACGTAAATGACGTTTTAAAAATTTGTCAATATTTCTGAGGTGCCTTTCCTGGGATAATTTTTTTAAGCCTAGTTCGTTTGATTACAAGTAATTGATTTGATAGCTTCCAACAGAGAAGTATTGATTGTAGGTAGAATAGCAAGTGTTGATAAATATGATGGGTCGGTAGGTAGTCTCATTATTCCTAAATCTGATCATATGTTACCTCCACCCTTCATTTGTAGACATCGTCTCGTGGCATTCTCCCAATTTAACTTGGTAATGCAGTTATTGAGAGAGCCTTTGGATATAGCTAGCTGAACGTTGGAGTTGAGATTGAGTTTCTTGTACGACATTGCTATCTTTATATATGTGTTTGACATTGGCATTAGTTCCGTTCGTATTGGTTAGTACTCGGACCTTTGTAAGTCGGAAAATACCTCTGATGGCTTTTCTAGCAATCCTGATTCCTGATCTAATTAATACGTTCTTGTCACATATCCACACATTAGCATTGGTTTAATCACTGTTTTATATATCCTGTTTTTAGAGATTCGTATTAGACTTCTGGATTTAAAAGTGTTATAAAGGTTATATATACATCAATTAGCTACCTGAATATTCCCTTTTATTTCTTATGTGACAACGTTATCTACGATATCTTAAACGCTGCAATCTTTCAAAATGATATGGCTTTATCGTAAGGCGTTACGTTATGCCCCACTCTACATCCTCTCTTTTGTATGTTAAAGAACATTTATTTGATTTTTTTATTAGTGACTATTAGACCGTTTTTTTTGCTGCTAATAGCATTATTTTATAGCATTCTAATATTTAATTTATGGATTAAATCCAGATAGCAAATAGATATTCTTCACTTTTTCGAAGAAATATTATTCTAACACACAAAATTAATAAATTGCCAAAACCTTCCTTGCATATTCTGTTCACTTATGAGGGGCAGCAATATCAGTACCAAAATAAGGCGTATAGTCCTGGACTGGCTAGTTGTTGGATAATAGGAAGCATGAGTCTAGCAATTTTATTGCTTTCGGGACTGCACCAGGTATCGGGGAGCAGAAATATCATTACCAAGTTAATGCATATAGAAATTGTTGCTTGAACTTTATTATTATTAACATCATTTAATCTTCGCTTATCCACTGCTAGACATAGATCTCCCTCATGATTTTCCATCTATTTCGATCTTGTGCCTCTTGCATCCAATTCCTATGACAACGTTTTAGATCGTCAGTCCAACGTGTTGGTGGACGACCTCTGCTTCGGTAGGCATCATCTCTTGGTCTCCATTCCAGTATCCGCTTGTTCATCTATTATCTGTCATTCGAGCCACGTGACCTGCCCAGTTCCATTTCAGTGTTGCTACTCTCTCTACTAGGATACAGTTTCTATGCTACATTCGCTTAAAAGTCTGTCTGAAAGAGCAGGATTAAAGATAAACTTTGAGAAAACTAAACTTATGACAAATCTCGTAATGAGTGGAAATATAACTATCGACAATAATACCATACAACAAACAGACACTTACAAATATCTGTGACACGAGATCAAAATAAACAGAGACAATCAAACAAATGAAATACAGAGGCGAATAGGCCTGACATGGGCAGCATTTGGCAAACTAAGCCATATTCTAAAAAGTTCAATTCCCATGTGTCTCAAGCGAAAAGTTTATAACCAATGTGTTTTGCCTGTACAAACTTATGGAGCAGAGACTTTAACACTCACGCAGAAATCTGCGAATAAACTAAGAGTTACACAACGAGCCATGGAACGTGCAATGCTGAATGTGAGCCTCCGAGACCACATAACAAACCGACAAATCAGGCAAAGATCAGGAGTTCAAGACGTCATCGAAAGAACCACGAGACTTAAGTGGAACTGGGCAGGACACTTAGCCAGAACACAAGATGGACGATGGACAAGACGAATTATGGAATGGAGGCCCAGAAATTATAAAAGAAGCCGAGGACGACCACCGACTAGATGGACCGACGACATAAAAAGAGTAGCGGGAAACTGGCTACAAGCGGCCCAGTGTAGAGAACACTGGAAAGAACTGAGGGAGGCCTATGTCCAGCAGTGGACGGGATTGGCTGATTGATGATGATGACTCTCTCTACTGCATCAGCCACTCCGGTTCTTTGTCGTAGCTGGCGATTTGGGATCTTGTCTCGTAGTGAAATGCCCAACATAGCACGCTCCATCGCCCTTTGACACACACGGATCTTTTGAACTGTTCTCCTTGTCATGGTCAACGTTTCCGCACCGTAAGTTAACACTGGCAAAACACACTGATTAAACGTTTTTCTTTTAAGGCATATTGGTATATCAGACGATTTAAAAATATGGTTCAGCTTGCCGAAGGCTGCCCAAGTCAGTCTTATATGACGGAGAAGCTCAACGGTTTGGTTATCTTTTTCTATGCGAATCTCATGACCTAGGTATTTATAGGCCATTACCTGGTCTATGGATCTTGTTCCTACGCATATATCTTCGCTGACTACAAGATTTGTCATCATCTGGGTTTTAGATATATTTATTTTCAATCCCCCTTCTAGCGAGGAAAGGTAGAGCTGATTTAAAAGTTCTTTGGCCTCATCTATCCTATCAGCTATTAGTACAATATCATCTGCAAACCTTAGATGGCTAAGCTTTTCTCCGTTTATATTTATGCCCTTGTCGGTCAGTTTTGCCCTTTTACATATATATTCCAAAAGCGTAGTGAACAGTTTCGGTGATATGGTGTCCCTCTGGCGTACTCCACGTTGTATCGGGAATTTCTGGGTTTGACGATCACCCACTCTAACACTGGCTATTGCGTTTTGGTATATGTGTTTAATTAAACACATTATTAAATAACACTATATTTCCTAGTAAAATCATCATGACTTTACAATAAGACAAATTTTCGATTGTTGGTTATGGAAATATCATGTACATACCACCGGGTTCCCTATGTGGATATCCAGCAAAATCCTTATACTCATGATACGGGAAACAAAAAACCAAAGATGAAAATATGCACCAAGAAACACTGAGTTATAAAACAGTCGAATAAAATATAAATTCTCGATTCAAATAGTCAAAAAATTAATGAACATATTACTAAAATAGAAATGAGGCCTATTTAAGATGTAATCTATTAACGGACCAACGTACAAGTACTCCTAGCATGTGCTAATGATATAGATCTCATAAGAAACTCTCCCGTCCGCAAAAATCTTCAATAAAGTGAAGAGAGCACGAAAAACGTTTTACTTAAAATCAACGAAATGAAAACCAAATACAAGCGAATCAACAGAAAAGACCAATTTAATAAATCTTGATAAAATATTAAAGTTAACAACTACAATTTCATTAATATGGAACACTTTAAATATTTTAGATAAATAATCACGGTTAATAATAATGCCACTAAAGAAATACAGATCATAATTTAAACTTTTTACCTATTTTAATACATAGATGCGAATCATGGACATTGACTAAAACAGATAAAGAAGAACTACGAATATTTGAAAGGAAAATAATAGGAAAATTGTTTTAACCTCATTATCATATTGCTACAAATCCGTATAGAAGAAGAACACATACTGAATAAAGAAAGCTCTTATAACGATATTGTTTAGGAAAATAAATTGCTTAAGGTAGATCGGACACATGCATAGACGCCAAGATGTCAAACTTGTAAAACTGGTATGGAAGGAAGTTAGCACAGAAGAATGCCACTTGGGCGTCTCAGTATGCAATGAAGAGAAAACATCCAATCATATCTCAAAAAATTAACATCGTGAAGGTTCTTCTTTGAACCCTATAACAAATGGCTAATCTTTTACTTTTCATTAAAAATTTAAATTTTAATAAGCCACGTAAATAACGTTTTAAAAATTTATGTCAATATTTCTGAAGTGCCTTTCCTGGGATAACTTTTTTTATTCTGGTTTGTTTGATTACATGTAATTGATTTGATAGTCCCCAACAGATGAGTATTGACTATAGGTAGGATAGCAGGTAGTTGAACAGGCATGTGTTGATAAATATGATGGGTCGGTAGATAGTCTCATGATTCCTAAATCTGACCTCAGGTTACCTTCCCCCTTCATTTGTGGAAGTCCTAAGGACATTTTTTCTCTTGGGGCATCCTCCCAATTTAACTTGGCAATGCAGTTATTATAAAGCCTTTGGATATAGCCAGCGCAACTTTAGCATTGAGATTTAGCTTCTTGTACGACGTTGCTGTCTTTATATACGTGTTTGACCTTGGCATTATTTCCGTTCGTTAATGGTTAGTACGCGGACCTTTGTAAGTCGGAAAATACTTCTGATGGCTTTTCTAGCAATCCTGATCTAATTAATACCTGAGTTTCACGTACATTGTTTTGTCAGCGTTCTCGTCACATATTCACACATTAGCACTGGTTTAATCACTGTTTTATATATCCTGATTTAAGAGAGTCGTATTAGACTTCTGAATTTAAAAGTATTATAAGAGTTATGTATACATCAGTTAGCTACCTGAATATTCCCTTTTATTTCTTATGTTACAAAGTTATCTACGATATCTAAAACGTTTCAATCCTTTAAAATTATATGGGTTTATTGTTACGTTATGCCCTTCTCTACGTCATCTCTTTTGTATGTTAAAGAACATTTATATGCTTTATTACTGACTATTAGACCGTTTTTTTTTTCGCTAATATCATTATTTTATAGCATCCCATTATTTAATTTATGGATTAAATCCGGATAGCAAATTGATATTCTTCACTTATGACATTCTGCAATTATTGTTGGATAGCCCAAAATTGACGAAGTAAGTCGAAGTAAGTTAATCACAAAAAACTTATCGGTAAAATTATATTAAGGATTATGTGCAGAAGTATTTTATATAGCTGACAAAATAAATATATTGACCGATAGCTTTTGTGGTCGTTTTTTGCAGGTTTAAGCAAGGTAACAACTTTGTCTTTGCTTTGCTTGTCTGCAGACTTTGGATATCAGTAATTGTTGTGTTTTTGGTACAAATTTTATAAGCTTTGTGCTCAGATCTTCAGTCAGTAACCGTAATATTGTTCATTATATAGGTAGATAGTGGATCCAAGCTCAACATAGTTGAAAGGTTCCCTCAGCTGAGTGGTTTTGTCCTCTCTCATTTAAGTTTTTCTTTACTTATTTGCCAGCAGAGATAGCACTTTTACATTTATTATGTGTTTTTCAGGAATCATATTAATACCAAATACCCTAGGTTTGGCCCTCTATATGTTTCCTGCACTAGAAATACGTTACATTTGTGCTAAGCACCCTTAATATTTATAGACATAATTAGAATAGTTGGTCCTAAAAAGGGCCGATTTGACAAAAATCATATTGAACGGGTGATTAGCCGATTAATTTTTTGTTCATTACCCAGGGTACGTCAGATTGCGGTGGTCTTATTAGTACTTAAATTTTCGTAAAGGCTTCTCTTTTGAACTCCATAATAAATGGCTAATCTTTAACTTTTCATTAAAAATTTAAATTTTACATACTGTTACTTTTCGACGATATTTCGAATCAGATATGTATAGTAATCACCGTACTTAATATAGAGTCTCTTTGTGAAAAGTAAGTGAGTTTATCATATCGGTGACAACTCATATATGGATAATAAGGACATAAACGGGTAAAATAAGTGTACACAATTTCAAATAAATATATCGACGGTATTGCTCAGAAGATGGGTTTATCCCAGAAATCAAAGGTTACAGGTATATTAAAGGTTCTGTTTACGTATTTTCGTTACTAAAAAAGTATATTTAAAATAAAAGCCTTAAGGTATTTTTAGATTCTATGGAAATTAGAATTTAGGGAAATCAGCAAATTAAAAAATACAGCCATAATTCTAAATCACCAACTTGAGACAAACAGTTGTCCCCTCTTCAACTTATTCAGTTACAGGCTATAACATGTAAACGCATACCTGTTTTATTGTCAGATAAAATAAATTTCCATCAAGTGACAGTCGAATCCATCACTTACTTAAAGAGTAGGAAAAGACATGCTTATGCTTTAGAGTACGGGTACTTTATTACAAAGTACCCTTTGCTTTTGGCAATTAGTTTCTCACTTTCTCAGCGATGGATCTCTCTTTCCTCATCAATAATGTTTTCGCTCGATACTGTCTGAATATCTTATTCTACGATATTTAGATTTCACTATATGCTCTACATTTCTTGGCAATACTTCTAATGGGTTTTCTGGTAATACTGATCTAATTAATACCTGAGTTTTACTTACATTGTTTTGTCGGCGTTCTCGTCATGTATCCAGTCAATAGCATTGGTTTAATCACTATTTTATATATCCTTATTTTAGGGATTCGTATTAGACTTCTGGATTTAAAAGTGTTATGAGGGTTATATATACATCAGTTAGTTACCTGAATATTCCATTTTATTTCTTATGTGACAACGTTATCTACGATACCCAAAATGCTGCAATCTTTCAAAATTATATGGGTTTAGTGTTACGTTATGCCCTACTCTACATCCTTTCTTTTGTATGTTAAAGAACATTTATTTGGTTTTCTGATTACTGACTATTAGACCGTTTTTTTGCTGCTTGTAACATTATTTTATAGCATTCTAATATTTAATTTATGGATTAAACCGGGTAGAAAATAGATATTCTTCACTTTCTCAGAGAAATAATATTCTAACATACAAAATCCTATTAAATTTTCAAAACCTTCCTTGAATATTAAATTCACTTATGAGGGGCAGAAGCAATATCAGTACTATAATAAGGCGTATAGTCCTGGACCGGCTAATCGTTGGATAATAGGAAACATCAGTGTAGCAGTTTTAATGTTTTCCTGACTGCTACCTGGGATCGGGGAGCAGAGATATCAGTACCAAGTTAATGCATATAGGAATTGTAGCTTGAACTTTATTATTATTAAATAGCACTATATGTTCTAGTAAAATCGTCATCACTTTACAGTAAGACAAATTTTCGAACGTTGGTTATAAAAACGTTAAGGACATACCACCGAACTTCCTATGTCAAAAAAACAGAGATTAAAATAGGCGCCAAGAAACTGTATTATAAAACAGTCGAATAAATACAGATTCTCGATTTAAATATTCAAAAAATTAATGAACAGCTTACTAAAATAGAAATAACGCATATTTAAGATGCAATCCATTAATGGACCAAGGTACAAAGCACTCCTAGCATATGCTAATGACATTGATCTCATAAGAAACTCTCTCCCATCCGCAAACGACATCTTTAACAAAGTGAGGAGAGTACCAAAACTGTTTCACTTAAAATCAACAAAATGAAAACCAAATACAAGCGAATCAAGAGAAGAGAGCAATTCAATACATCTAGATAAAATAATAAAGTCAACAACTACAATTTTGAAAGTATGGAATACTTTAAATATCTTAGATCAATAATCACGGTTAATAATAATGTCACTAAAGAAATACAGAGCATAATTCTTCTAAAATTTTTTAACCTCATTATTATATCACTACAAATCCGTATAGAATAAGAACATATACTGAATAAAGAAAGCTCTTATAACGATATTATTCAGGAAAATAAATCGCTTAAGGTAGATCGGACACATGCATAGCCGCCAAGATGTCAAACTTGTAAAACTGGTATGGAAGAAACTTAGCACAGAAGAATGCCACTTGGGTGTCTCAGTATACAATAGAGAGAAAACATCCAATGGAGCACAGCTGCTTCAAAATCATGATAAGAAATACAATAGATGATTGACGGATTCGAGAAACTTGAGACTTGAGAAAGGCACTCTGCCGAAACAGCTGTAGTGATAAGATACAATTAATTTGGTGTAAGTTTTGAAAACAAAGTTTTTAGTATTTTGTTGTTAAATAAAATGGAATTAACATACGACATTATATACGCTATAATAACTAGACAACTTGTATGATACGGACATATAAGGAGAAAGTTTCATGAAACAATAAACTACCCAATATTCGTTATGAGTGAAATCGATATGAATAAAGAAAATGAGGAAAACTATGGCAAAAGGTAAAAAAAAGTAGTGATTAAAACATGAGAGAGGTACCTTGTGGACAACATGTGCTTAATTAGGAACGAATTGAGATACATAATCAGAAGACGACAAAGGAAAATCTATATAATATATAATAATCTATATAAATGTATACCATTTTTAACAATGCATATTTATAGCTCATTTCCAGAGCCAACGTGCTAATTGTATGTAAAATGAAACTTTTTAAGGTTTTTAATGTTTGTATGAAAGATGAAACCGTATGACACATAACCGTGAAATTTATACACCAACCTATAAATCTCTTTTAAAAGAATACTGACACCTACACATTATCACAATACTACATATCATAATACTAAGAAATTTGTTATTTTAATCTAAGAATAGGCTTTATAATTTACGAGAGATTTAATTTAACGTATTTAAAATTTTACAGGATCCGGTATAGATATATTAGATATTCTTTTAGATTTTTTAGATATATTATTTCTTCAACACTGAAGTTAGTCCAATCTCTGTTATTTCTCTGCCAGATTTTGTCTTTCTTCCCAAGACTTTTCTTCCCTCTACTCTTCCTTGCATGATGACGCGTAGAAGAGAGTATTTATCGTTTCGAACTGTAGCCCAGATACGATGTCCAGATAGACAATTCGTCTTAACGCTTCTTCGTTTGAGACTTTTACAGTCCAAGGAATTTTAAGAATACGCCTATATAGCCACATTTCGAATGCCTTTAATTTTTTTTACAGATTTGGCTGTCAGGGTCCAAGCTTCTACCCCACATAGCAGTTGCGACCATACATAACATTCGACGATCTCAATCTAATAACCACACTCAATTTCTTATTTGTAAACATTGACTTTTATCTGTTTAGTTTAGTCCTATCTTTTTGTTTTATCTGTTAATGATTTCTATAAGAATTTGTAAATCCTCTATATTTTCTGTCATAATTGGGGTTTAGTTTGCAAATTTTATGTTATTAATGATGCTCACTCCATTCCTTACTTCTTTCCCATAGTGTCTCCTAAAATACCTATTAGTTGACAACACACATCTCTGGCTGACTCATTTTTGAATTTCTGCTTGATTTGTTTCTCTATCTTTCACCCGCATGACCGCTGTTTGAGTTTAGTAGATTTTTTAGTAAACTAATATCTTGGTATCTAGGTGTATGTATTTTAATGCATGTATGGGCTTACTAGGTTGAACTATGTCAAATACTTTTGAAAATCTATATTAGATATGAATATGTTTTCATTATAATCTCTGCATTTTTGTAATAGTACCTCCATTGCGCACAATTCCTCTTTTGTTCCCAATCCACTTCTAAATCCAAACTATGTGTTGTCCAATTGTTCTTCACATTTTTTATTGACAGACGATTTAATGTTGTTATTAATCGGATGACATTTGTGACTTTTATTAAATTTTGATAATCGTTACAAATCAAGTCTTTTAGTGACATATTATTCTTTTAATTTTTACTTCTCATTTAATGTCTATCTTTTGTTAGTTATTTTTAGAGTAAATATATGATGACTGACATTATTTCCAATTGATTCTTTTGTTTCAGTTATTGCTCTAGCCTAATTTGACATTTTCTTTCTTCAAATCATCAAATTTTCATGGTTTGTTTATATTTCGTTATAGTAAAATTCATATTTTCCACTAAGCCTAACATAAGCAGCAGCAGTGTCATCAAACCGAAATAATCCAGTTGTGCATAACGTTTTTGCTGATCGATTTACAAATAAATTTTAACAAACACATCAAATTGATCATCCTTTTTACTTTCGTATACGATCATACTTATCCAAATTAAATTTTCAATTTTCAAAAACTTATCATACCTCCTCAAACCACAACCCTGCGCCATGGACAATATCTGTTCTGGCTATCGACATCAAACAAACCTAAGAAATCAGAGATATCGTCAACCGTCATTAAACAAAAGTTTCGTACACTATTAAACAGATATGGCAATACCTACAGCGTATACACCGATGCATCAAAAAATGAAGACAGAGTTGGAGCAGCAATTTATTCGGAAGACATCTCAGTTAGTTTCCAATTGTCGTCAATTACAACCATCTTTTCGGCTGAATTATTTGCAATTCTAAAAGCACTATCGTTAATACAAAACAAAAACCAAGAAATATGTATAATAATCACAGATTCTCTAAATTCATTTTCCTCGCTGACTCAATTATACTGTGACAACCCCCTTCTACTTCTTAGTAAAAAAGAACATAAAAACATTTCAAATAAGAAAATCCAAGTTCATTTTTTATGGGTACCTTCTCATGTCAGAATTGAAGGTAACGAAGTTGTAGATAAACTAGCTAAAAACGCACCAACTAACCTAATGTCCGAAGAAAGTAACATATTGGTACAAAACGATTTAAACCATAAACTTATACTACAAAAAATAATTCAAAAATGGCAACAAACTTGGAACAACACTCCATCAAGGCTATATGAAGTCAACAAACATCCACATCTTTGGATACCAAAAATAAAAGACAGAAGAGAGCATGTGATATTTACCCGTCTCCGTATCGGCCATACACGACTTACTCATGGCTATTTACTACAGCGCAAAAATAAACCAGTTTGTGAAGTGTGCAACCGTGTTCTAACGTTAAAACATTTTTTAATACAGTGCCCTAAATATAACAGTGAACGAGATATAGCATACCCAACTGCCCTAGAAGAAAATACAGATACAAAAAGAATAATTTCTTATCTTAAAGACTGTCAACTTCTTCATAAGATTTAAAACATACATTGTAATACACATACATATTATTATTAATTGTGAACTAATGTATATACACTATTTGTATCAACTGTAACATTAATCTAAATAC
Source organism: Diabrotica undecimpunctata (assembly GCF_040954645.1). Classification (NCBI taxonomy): domain Eukaryota; kingdom Metazoa; phylum Arthropoda; class Insecta; order Coleoptera; family Chrysomelidae; genus Diabrotica; species Diabrotica undecimpunctata. The sequence continues at coordinate 77,047,016 of NC_092810.1, forward strand.
GCTAATGCCTCTGCTTGGTAGATGCGTTTAAAAAAAAAGGTATTTATATTAGACTATAGATTATATTAGATTAGATATTCAGTTTTGTGAAAGCGCCTGTCTTAGACAAATTGAAGGAGCGCTCCTAAGATTTTTCGGGGTTTGGCTTAAAATTAATTCGTAGTTCATTTTATTATATTTAAGGCAATCATTTAGGTTTTTTTTCACTTCAGCAACAAAAGTTTTGGTTGTGCAAAGTATCGTCTACATGAAAGTCCTAGGATCTACTGTTATCGGTTATCATTTGTGTAAATGTAATACAGTGTAGGTGCCTATGCGCTACCCCAAGCGAGACCATTCATCTGCGTTCTTCATCTTACCATTGAATGATACGAAAAATCTTCTATTCTGTAGATATACGCGGATAAAACAAGTAATGTTTTTATCCAAGGCGATGTCATGCAGCTTTGGAGAAATGTTCTCTTATTTAATATGTCGTAAGTGGCATTTAGATTGACAAATACCACCCCTGATACCCGATATCTTTCGTACTCGTTGTTGCTTTTTGCAAAAACGGGTACGTTATTACGTACGTTAATAAGTATTACAAATAAAAATAAATAAGCAAGAAGAATATAAGTGATCTATATTTAAACTAAGTGGCAGAAAAAAGAATATTATATATACATTTACTTCTAAATTAAAAATTAAATTTTGATATGCCTGACAACGAAAGATACAAAAACACAATTATATAAAGTTGAAAATAATAATAGCTTGTACAAGCGACAAAGCATTTAAAACAATAAGACCGAACATATTATATGTAATTGTAATAGATATGTTGCCGAGAATCAAGATACCCTAAGGAACCCAAATATTTCTTCTTTTAGTATCTGCCATAAGTGTATCCATGTGTTTATGTGTATCTAAAATATAGTATATAGGATATTGAATTCCCTACATTTAAAAATCGAAATATTGAAATTAGACGGTAAAAAATTGGAATTTTAAGAATGATTTATAAATTGTTATAATTTAAATTTTACTACTCAATGAAACAAATATTTTATACGTCATAAACTGTAGCAATCGAAACATCGGAACGTTCATTTATATAAAAAATATTTCAGTGCCAACGCATTTAAAAAAAAAACTAATAAATAAAAATGAACTCTTGCCTTTTCCAAGTTTATAATAGGCACTACTTAAGTTTAAAAATAATTAAAGCAAGTAATATAAATTACCACTCTAAAATATTTAACTGCATTAACCAAGTATTTGTGAAATTTCTCGATGACTAAATTGATTGATATTTAAATAAATTTGAAGTTCCAAAATGTACCTGCTGTAAAATTTGAAAGTCTACGACTAATCAAATTATTGGCAACATCGCAAGAGTTTAGTTGTGTACGCGAAGGTATACATACGGATCCCAAAAGTGTTTTAACCTATTACAGAGTTCACTTAATCCTACGTGTTGCTCGGAGTCTACATAAAGCGCTACGCAGATAATAATATACACGGTGTATATTCTACTGGAGTTAGTATAATACCGTTTTAGAACGGAGCTTACATTAACCGCTAGATGTATATATATATATATATATATATATATATATATATATATATATATATATATAAAGTAGTTAGGTATTATTGACTGACACGTTATGTAAAATAAAGTTTTATTTTGAGGTTGCAGTCATTAATAGGGCAGGAAAGTAAAACTCTTTGTTCTTTAATCAAGCTTTCGCAAAATTTATTTGCTTCTTCAGGATATGCTAAAATATGGTATCAGTAAATACAACGAAATTAGAACTAAATAGCATTGTATAAAACTAGTAAAAAAAAAAACTTACAACATGAGGTTAATCCATTAAATTTTCAAATTTGCAAAACATTAAAACTTAACTTATTTTAAAAATTATACAGTTATGTAAGTACAATATTCCAATTTAATTTAATTTTGTAAAAATTCATTTTGACATTGATTGTTTGATTTATGTCAGAAAGACACTCGTTTCTGTTTATTATATTTTTTGTTGTTGATAACTAGCTCTTGATTGTTATTATGGTTACGTACAAAGTGGCGCCAAATATGAATATTTAAATTTTTTGAAATTCTAATATTTATAGTCAGAAAATCTAATATTGGAAAATTATAGTATTAATTTTCGTAAGACAGAATGTAATTATAAATATTGCTTAGTTTATCAATATCAGTTTTTTTATTAACGCATTGATATTTATTTATGCATACCATTTCTAAGAATTCTCTTTTATTTAATTGGTTTTCGCGTCTTAATATATTAGTTTCATTGAAATTAAATGAATGATTTTTATTAATTGCATGATCTATTAATGCACACGTATTTTTATTATTTCTAAGGTCACTTTTATGTGATGTTAGTCTGCCTATTAGATTTCTAGATGTGTGTCCGATGTATGACTTATCACAATTTTCGCATGGTATTATATAAACTACATTTGAGCTTTCCATAATGCTAATAGGTGATTTAGTTTTTGTATACAATGATGCTAATGTTTTAACATTTTTAGTTGCAATTTTAATATTAGAATAGTTAGCAAAGACTTTAGTTAGTTTGGGTGTTAATGTTGGTATGTAAGGTAGTGATGTGAAAGTAAATTGAGATTGCACGATTTGTTGATTTGGTTCTCTTGTTTGATTCATGTCAATCATTCTATTATTAGGATTATTAAATAAAAATTTGTTAATTATTTTAATTGGGTACGAATTCTCTAATAAAATGTCTTTAAGTTCTAATAACCCTTTGTTGATGTTATTGATGTGTGATAATTTGACTATTCTGTTTTTTAAAGCCAATATCAAATTTATTTTCATATGAGGTGGATGTTGTGAATGATAATTAATAAATCTGTTACTAAATATAGGTTTTCTGTACCATTCAGTGCTTAATACATTTTGTGCATTACGTTTGATTTTTATGTCAAGATATGGGATGCTATTTTCTATCTCTTTTTCACATGTAAATTGTAAATGTTCACTATAATTATTAAAAGTTTGTAAAGTTTCATTTATTTTGTCTGCAGGTAAAGCAAGTATTAAGTCATCTACAAATCGTTTGATAAATGGGATATGAAAAGGCAACTTTTTTAAAGAATCTCTTATTAAATCGTCTAGTACATAATTACATAATATACATGATATACTTGAGCCCATAGGTGTGCCAAAAATTTGTTTATAGAATGCATTATCAAAAATCAATACATTAGAATCAAAAATGAATTCTAAAGTGCTTAAGAACGTTTTTTTGTTAATTTTGCAATTTATTTTGATTTTATCCCAATGTCTGTTTATACTATCATTAATAATATTTGTGTCAGTCAATAATACCTAACTACTTTATAATTAAAGATGGGGTTCTATGAAAACATCAAACATAGGTATGGACCTACAACTGAAAGGTTACTAAAAACTTGGGCAAAATATAACAACAAATTAGCATCTTCGCAAAATAGAAAAACTTTCTTAGTCAAATGTAGAAAACATCACTTACACCCTAACCACATCGTACATGGCATTGCTAATACCAATAACCTACTACACCATCGAGGAGGAAGAACAGGAAAACAAGTACAATGTTTTAATTTAAAGTTAAAAACACAAGTTATTAATTTAGAGATAAAAGCTACATTTTCAGACATAAACTTTTTAGAAAAAAATATGTTAGAAATTAAAGATAAATTGCAACGCATATTACCACAACATATTATAACTGAATTTTTTCGTAGACAAAAAATAGCTTACAACCAAATATTTCATAACATAAAACAAAATAACATACATAAATTTGAAAATCTGAAAATGAAAGCTTATAACTCTATCACTTTTAAAGAAAAATGGTTTAAAAATTTAACGAACATTGAATTCCCTTATAATGTAAGAAAGATACTCGCATTAGGTCCAAAATTCTGTTTATTACCAACACTTAAAGATTTTAAAATTTCAAATATACTAGCTGATATCGAAAGTACAATAACTAGATTTTCTGAAAATAAAAAAAACTTAGTCAGAGCTCAATGCACTAACATCATAACTAACTATTTACACAAAAATAAAAATAATAATCATTTTTTAAATAGTTTATATCATGAATGTAAAAAATTTATCAAAGAACACCCTGAGATATACATCGTGAGAAGTGATAAAGGAAATGTGACTGTTGCAATGTACAAAGATGATTACTATAATAAAAGTTATGAACTTTTAAATGATCCTAAATATTATAAAAAATTACAGAACAATCCCACAAGTACCTTGCAACAGAAAGCTAACAAAATAGTTACCGAATTGAAAAATAAAAAAATGATCACTAAAGAAGAAGCCTCAACTCTCACTATATATAACTCTGTCACACCACGCTTTTATGCACAACCAAAAGTACATAAACCTAACTTAACAATGAGACCAATTGTATGTTCAATTAATTCACCAAACAGTAAATTAGCAAAATTTTTGAATGATATTCTTACAAGGTCATATAACTTAGATAATAGTTTCTCTATACAAGATTCCTTTGAACTAAGTAATTTTATCAATAACTATCAACTACCTAATAATTATATAATAGTAAGCTTTGACGTTATATCTTTATTTACTAATTTACCACTACATATTATTAATGATAGTATAAACAGACATTGGGATAAAATCAAAATAAATTGCAAAATTAACAAAAAAACGTTCTTAAGCACTTTAGAATTCATTTTTGATTCTAATGTATTGATTTTTGATAATGCATTCTATAAACAAATTTTTGGCACACCTATGGGCTCAAGTATATCATGTATATTATGTAATTATGTACTAGACGATTTAATAAGAGATTCTTTAAAAAAGTTGCCTTTTCATATCCCATTTATCAAACGATTTGTAGATGACTTAATACTTGCTTTACCTGCAGACAAAATAAATGAAACTTTACAAACTTTTAATAATTATAGTGAACATTTACAATTTACATGTGAAAAAGAGATAGAAAATAGCATCCCATATCTTGACATAAAAATCAAACGTAATGCACAAAATGTATTAAGCACTGAATGGTACAGAAAACCTATATTTAGTAACAGATTTATTAATTATCATTCACAACATCCACCTCATATGAAAATAAATTTGATATTGGCTTTAAAAAACAGAATAGTCAAATTATCACACATCAATAACATCAACAAAGGGTTATTAGAACTTAAAGACATTTTATTAGAGAATTCGTACCCAATTAAAATAATTAACAAATTTTTATTTAATAATCCTAATAATAGAATGATTGACATGAATCAAACAAGAGAACCAAATCAACAAATCGTGCAATCTCAATTTACTTTCACATCACTACCTTACATACCAACATTAACACCCAAACTAACTAAAGTCTTTGCTAACTATTCTAATATTAAAATTGCAACTAAAAATGTTAAAACATTAGCATCATTGTATACAAAAACTAAATCACCTATTAGCATTATGGAAAGCTCAAATGTAGTTTATATAATACCATGCGAAAATTGTGATAAGTCATACATCGGACACACATCTAGAAATCTAATAGGCAGACTAACATCACATAAAAGTGACCTTAGAAATAATAAAAATACGTGTGCATTAATAGATCATGCAATTAATAAAAATCATTCATTTAATTTCAATGAAACTAATATATTAAGACGCGAAAACCAATTAAATAAAAGAGAATTCTTAGAAATGGTATGCATAAATAAATATCAATGCGTTAATAAAAAAACTGATATTGATAAACTAAGCAATATTTATAATTACATTCTGTCTTACGAAAATTAATACTATAATTTTCCAATATTAGATTTTCTGACTATAAATATTAGAATTTCAAAAAATTTAAATATTCATATTTGGCGCCACTTTGTACGTAACCATAATAACAATCAAGAGCTAGTTATCAACAACAAAAAATATAATAAACAGAAACGAGTGTCTTTCTGACATAAATCAAACAATCAATGTCAAAATGAATTTTTACAAAATTAAATTAAATTGGAATATTGTACTTACATAACTGTATAATTTTTAAAATAAGTTAAGTTTTAATGTTTTGCAAATTTGAAAATTTAATGGATTAACCTCATGTTGTAAGTTTTTTTTTTACTAGTTTTATACAATGCTATTTAGTTCTAATTTCGTTGTATTTACTGATACCATATTTTAGCATATCCTGAAGAAGCAAATAAATTTTGCGAAAGCTTGATTAAAGAACAAAGAGTTTTACTTTCCTGCCCTATTAATGACTGCAACCTCAAAATAAAACTTTATTTTATATATATATATATATATATATATATATATATATATATATATATATATATATTGTTATGAAATTAAAGCTCCTAAACAGTTTTTTTTATATGAATAGTATGAACATAAAACAAAATGACAATATTGAATATACCACATATATATTTAACTCAAACAATTGTATTATTGTTGTTAATTTAATAGTTGAAACTAGATTCAACAATAAGAAAGAAACTAAAAGCAAAAATAAGCAGAATTCACAGACATAATGTAACAAACCAATAACGACTATATTGTATCACCAGATTTAATTAATGTTTTCAAAATAATTTTATTATTATTATAATTAAAACCAGTTGGTTTATTATAAACAAATTTAGCATAATAGAAATAAGATTCTTTTAATACGTGAGTTATTATAGCCACTGAGTTATAGTTGGTTGATAAACACTTTTCAATTAAAAATATATATATATATATATATATATATATATATATATATATATATATATATATATATAAAATTAAACCAAAAACAATTGTTGATCATGAAATTGATTATGATTTAAACTTAAGTTATTGTTCGTTATATATATTATATTATTTATGTAAGAGATACTTACAGAATAAGCCAATATAGCCACAACATAAAGATACAAAAAGCAAATATCAAACCACTTCGGATCGAGTGGAAATAAAAACCATAAATTTGTATTTATTAATTAATTAATTTAATTTTTTATTATAATCCAAATTCTATTATATACAAGTCAATAGAATCTTCAACAGTCCTAAAACAGATAAAATATTTAAGTCATTTATTCACAAAGTAAGAAGTTTCAATTTGTTAGTAAACATACAGTTAACATGGATAGAGCTCGGAAAATAAAACGTGTTAGGAGGTGAAATAGGATATAGCTCATAAATAAGAGTTCAGAATGATATAATCTTTAATGGACAGGTAATCTGAAGACAATTCTCAGTGATTAAATATCAAAAGTGCTTTCAGATAGCTTTAAAATTAAATAAAAGCAAAATAAAAGCAACTAATTCATGTTAAAATTGGTGTATGTCAAATTTGTTAGTAAAAATTTTAATATTTAAATTATCATTTGTTGTAGAAATTATATGTCAAAAGAAAGCTTAAATTCTCTAGTATTTGTTTCAATTCATTTCAAAAGTCAATATAGTTCTCAAGATTTAACAATTTATTAAAATTTAAAATATTTTTTATTTTAATCATAAATGTCAAAAATATACAAAAATCCTGTCAGATCTTTAAAAACATTGTCAAAATGCTTGGAGATCTGGTAAGCAATGAAAAATAAAAGATAGAAAATCAATAGTTACGAAGAAGTCCAGAAATTTTTTTTGATTTTTCAGCAAGCACAATTTTTCAAAAGTATTTTAAAACCTTAAAAAAGTCCTGAATTATAACAAAGTATATTCAAATTACCTTGCCGATAAGAAACCATCGTTTCTGATTAAATTTTAGCAAAGCCTGCAGATTAACAGTATATTTTCCGATAAGGGAATTGTTAGCAGTCATCATAAAGAGGTCAACAGCTACCAGAAAGGTGAGTTTTTCCACTCATTTGAATTCTCGCTGAATAAAGAGACCGTTTGGTGTTTATTTTTGACTGAAGATCATTTAAAATTCATTTTGGGTACTTATAAATATTTCTCAACCATTGGAGAGATAATTCTGATAGTTTTGCGGCCCTAATCCATTAGAAGACGTCACTGAAAGATGCAATCTTTGTTATTGAAGATTTCCATAAAATTTTAGAGAAGGGATATCTGAAAGACGAAAATGAACTTTAATAAAGTTAAACGCAAGTTTTGAAATTTCTTTAGAAATAACCTTACCTTTTTAAACAGCCTATATCATTCTAAATCATCTTTGTGTTAAAAAAAAAAAAATTAATTTGAAGTCAAGTTCACAAAAATTTTATTATCGCTTTTGTAATATTAACCAAATATAATTCGCCGTTTCTTTTGCTTACTAAAATCATTAAACAAAACAGTTAATCGATATTAAACTAAAAATTGAAGGATTATAAACCTTTGTTTTCGCTCTAAAAAGATAGTAAGTGAGGTTATAAATACTTTGACAAACAAACACGTATTAGATCAAGTATTTCTTGTTGCAACTTCACAAAACACTAATTTCATATACTTACTTCAATATTGTATTACGTCATAAATCTAAATCCATTCATATTAGTATTAAACGGTTAAGTATTGGCTTATTTATTGGAAGAATCTTAAATAATTTTTTTTTTATATTATACAAGATATCGTTGTGTAATATTTAATTGATCACTTGTGAATAATTGCACAGTACATTAAAAATAAAACTTCTTGTGTGGTGATTTTTGCTTTATATAATTTTGTATTTCTTTATCAAGCACTACAGGTCACAGAACTCGCTTGAGTTAAGAGTCTGCATGTTCTAAGAAAAATAAGTAAAAATTCAAATTCAAAATACAGCACGTTTCTTTCTATACTTTAGATAAACAAACGAAATTTTCTTTTATCAATAATAGAAAAGATTCACTTTGCATAAAAAAAAGCAGTATCCTGTGAGATTTAGAGAATACAAGGTGAGTAGAATAAATGTTTGTCAATTTTTTTTATATTTTCAGGCGTTCAATAAATTTTATTAAAAGCATTTCTAAATTTATCAATATTACAAATTAATCAACTTAAAAAAAAAATTATTTTTATCTTCATAAAGCTAGCCGGTAAATAAGAGCAACTTGTAGTTTTCTTACATCGCATTCACATATCATAACAATTTGGCGAGCCCAACGTGTAGCTGTGTCTTATAACAAAGTATTAACCAGTGGTGTACCTTAAACATTTAATAACATAATATACAGGGTGTTAAGAGTATAATTTGTGTAGATAATAAGTTTATTGAGTGAATTGAAATTAAATAAAAATAAACATGGACAAAAGAAAGACTAGATCACATAAGAACGTAGAAGAAGAACAGGAAGTGACAGACAGAACCGAAGAACAAATTAAAGAGACTGAAGAAGTACAGGAGACGATGGAGGAGAAAAGACAGCCAGAAGAAGCACAAATGGAAAGGCAAATGGCAAGTGGAGACCAAGCTCAGCCCGTAAAGAAGGATGAATCGGACTTTCACAAGATGATGGCAATTTTGTTACAGGAAATAAAAAAAACTGAGCAAAATATAAACCAGAAAGCAGAAGAAAATAAACAAGATATGACTCAGAAGTTGACAAAAGAACTTGAAGATACAAAAAAAGAAATAAAACGGGAAATAACAAAAAGTTTTGACGACAAAATACAACAGATGGCACAACAGGTTGAGGATAAGTTGGGAAAGAAGATAGAAGAAGTAAAAGAAGAGTTAACCCTAGAAATGGCCAAGAGGGAAGAGCAGTGCAAAGAACAAATGGAAGTGTTATCGGCACAGCTGGAAAAGAATAATGAAACTCAAAATAAAAAGATTGAATTAATGGAACAAAATTTAAAGCTCGAACAACAAAATAACAAAAAAAAGTTCGAAGATGTTGACGAACAAATGGGAGTGTTGGCAGTACAGCTGGAACATCATATTGAGCAGAAGGAAGAGATATTTCGACGAGACATTAATGAACAGTGGAAGAAAAAAGAAGATGAAATAGATGAAAATATGAATAAGACCAAAGAGATAATGGAGAAAGAAATTGGGAGAGTACAAGAGTCTCTTAAAGAAGTAACACAGAAGGAATTGGATGCAAGGCCGGTTGTACAAACGGTCGAAAGAGATTGTAAAATCTATTTTAGTGGAAGAATAAAACAGCAGCATCTAGTACCTTTCATGAAATTCCTTAGGCACAGATATGCATCTTACAGAAATTTCGAAGACTTTAAAGAATTCATCAGAAACCAGATGACGGCTGAGGCGTTACTATGGTTTTCGAACAAAGAAAATGAGTTGGTGGATCTGGAAGACTTTGCGACCAAATTCAGTGAATATTTCTGGGGTCAAGCACGCACAACAGCGTTCAATCAAAAACGAGCTGTTAAGTGGCAAATACAACCCAAATCGTAGCATGTCATACCACCCGTACGCCATGCAAATTTACAGCACAGCTCAATACTTAGACTGTGGTTTTAACGAAGAATACATTGTGGGTTGTATCGTGCAACACTTTGATCGGACATTGGAAGATATCATGATGTTATACAACTTTAAAGAAATAGACAAACTGTGCCAATTTTTGATGATGCATGAGCAACGAAACCCCATGTATCAAAACAATGACCAAGCAAATAATAATAATAATAACAACTTCAATGGGAACAATGACTACAGCAGAAACAATAATCAGAACGGCAATAATTTCAATAATCATCGTAATTTTAACAATAACTATAGACAAAATAATGGTAACAACAACTATAATAACTCGAACTTTAGGAATAATAATAATAACTACCGCAACCAAAATAATCAGAACTTTAATCGCCAAAACTATAATCGTAACAATCAAACTAACAACAATAACTATGGAAATAATGGACGGTATCAAAACGGTAATTACAATAATCAACACAACGGAAATTTTAACAGAAATAATTACAATAATAACAACAGAAACTTTAACTCCAATGGCAATATGAATCACACATTTTCAAACAGTGCCATTCAACAGAATCAGACAAACAATTCACAACAACAGTCAAATCAAAACTACACAAACAATCGAAACCATAACACTAGAAGTCTAGAAGATATAAATAGAAATAACCAAAAAAGACAAGTGAATTTTCTAAGTCACCATCAATCATACACCGACGTCAGTCAACAAGAGTCACCAATTGAAACACTCAACACATCATCACCATCACAACCCTTTGAGACACAATACACAACAGATTCACAATCACCAAATTTTCAATAAAGCACCTGCTAAATGCGGCCGTATGTCACTATGAGCATCCAAGGGAGTTCATAAAATTTGGGGAAGAAAAGAAAAATCAAAATTTGCAAGGGTTAATTTTAATTCAGGGTAAATTCTTTCAAAAACAAGTTAAAATTTTAATAGATACGGGTTCTGAAGTTTCACTAATTGACAATAAAGTTATTAATGAATTAAATTTTCAAAAATATTGTTATTCAATTCCAAAGGTGGGTGCAAACAACAAAAAACTATATGAAGCAAAGAAGGGAATAATGGGAAAAGTATTATTTGATACAACCGAATATAGTATGCAATTCATAATAGTAGAAAACATGAGACATGATATTTTGATTGGGACAGACGAAATGGACAGAAATGGAATGGTCATCGATTATGTAAACAAAACTTTACAAATTTAAGAAGTGATAAAATTTTTAAGAATATCAATAGAAAACAAACACACTGTATGGGATCAACATTTATTAAGGATAGAACAATACATAAATCAGTTACCAAACACTGTGACTAATGAAATACCACTATTACTAATGAAAAGGATAAGATCAGAAAGACCTTGGATTATAGAAATAGAACCTGAATATGACCAAATTTGTCAAGATGTAAAACTAAGAATCATCAAGAATGGAGAGAAATATTTGAAAAGACAAAACAAAAGGAAGATGAGAACAAACCGAAAATTTCAAAAAGGAGAACTAGTATTAATTAGAGCACATAGGGTAAGCAATTATAGAGATAACATTTGTAACAAACTTTTACCACCATTGGAGGGACCTTATGAAGTTGAAACAGAAGATGGAGAAAATAGTTATTTATTGAAATATCCTGAGAGTGGGTATCTTAGAGGAGTTTTTAACATAAAAGACATTTACAAATATGAACAATAAGTGAAGAAATAAGAAGACATTATTAATTTTAAGTTATATTTATAAAATGAAACAATTTTTTTTTAAGTAAAGGACATGAATGGGATACAGAAGATGGAATAATAATAATAATAATGCCGCTATTTATGAAATATGATGAAATATGAATTATTGCGGATATTATGAATATGAATATGATATATAATATAATATGAATTATGATGAATTATGAAAGATTATAATGATATAATTATGCAGTATAATAATAAAACTTGGAATGGAATTACAGAAGAAGGATTGGAGAGGAAAAATTTGAAACGAAGATGGCAGAAACCAAGGAAGAAAAACAACTATAAAATGGATTCAAAAGTAGAATATAAACTCAACCTTCAACGAAAACTTATTAAAAATAACCGAATGATAATAAAGTCACATTCAAACTAGCTTACACTCTAACCACAAAATTCAGCTCACACGTGCTTAAATAAAACTTAAACTCTATATTTTTTGTATATATTCAAAATAAAATATGCATTAATAAAACAAACTAAAGCGACCCAAGCTTACACATGCAAAATTAAAAGAACAAAACTAATTATTATTTTTTTCAAAGAGAGCATTCAAACTATCTGCAGCATAATTGTATACCATATATATGCAACTGAATCAAAAATTTAATTGTTTTCAACCATCACACATTCATAAAATCACTGAAACATACACTTGTGTCGACGTTCAGAGAAACAATCACACGACTTGCAAAAACCAGTCAAAGAAAAATAAATATTTGATATTTGCCAAGAAACTTGTCAAATATGAAATATTAATGTTTGGAGAATTGTTATGAAATTAAAGCTCCTAAACAGTTTTTTTTATATGAATAGTATGAACATAAAACAAAATGACAATATTGAATATACCACATATATATTTAACTCAAACAATTGTATTATTGTTGTTAATTTAATAGTTGAAACTAGATTCAACAATAAGAAAGAAACTAAAAGCAAAAATAAGCAGAATTCACAGACATAATGTAACAAACCAATAACGACTATATTGTATCACCAGATTTAATTAATGTTTTCAAAATAATTTTATTATTATTATAATTAAAACCAGTTGGTTTATTATAAACAAATTTAGCATAATAGAAATAAGATTCTTTTAATACGTGAGTTATTATAGCCACTGAGTTATAGTTGGTTGATAAACACTTTTCAATTAAATATATATATATATATATATATATATATATATATATATATATATATATATATATATATATATATATAAAATTAAACCAAAAACAATTGTTGATCATGAAATTGATTATGATTTAAACTTAAGTTATTGTTCGTTATATATATATTATATTATTTATGTAAGAGATACTTACAGAATAAGCCAATATAGCCACAACATAAAGATACAAAAAGCAAATATCAAACCACTTCGGATCGAGTGGAAATAAAAACCATAAATTTGTATTTATTAATTAATTAATTTAATTTTTTATTATAATCCAAATTCTATTATATACAAGTCAATAGAATCTTCAACAGTCCTAAAACAGATAAAATATTTAAGTCATTTATTCACAAAGTAAGAAGTTTCAATTTGTTAGTAAACATACAGTTAACATGGATAGAGCTCGGAAAATAAAACGTGTTAGGAGGTGAAATAGGATATAGCTCATAAATAAGAGTTCAGAATGATATAATCTTTAATGGACAGGTAATCTGAAGACAATTCTCAGTGATTAAATATCAAAAGTGCTTTCAGATAGCTTTAAAATTAAATAAAAGCAAAATAAAAGCAACTAATTCATGTTAAAATTGGTGTATGTCAAATTTGTTAGTAAAAATTTTAATATTTAAATTATCATTTGTTGTAGAAATTATATGTCAAAAGAAAGCTTAAATTCTCTAGTATTTGTTTCAATTCATTTCAAAAGTCAATATAGTTCTCAAGATTTAACAATTTATTAAAATTTAAAATATTTTTTATTTTAATCATCAATGTCAAAAATATACAAAAATCCTGTCAGATCTTTAAAAACATTGTCAAAATGCTTGGAGATCTGGTAAGCAATGAAAAATAAAAGATAGAAAATCAATAGTTACGAAGAAGTCCAGAAAATTTTTTTGATTTTTCAGCAAGCACAATTTTTCAAAAGTATTTTAAAACCTTAAAAAAGTCCTGAATTATAACAAAGTATATTCAAATTACCTTGCCGATAAGAAACCATCGTTTCTGATTAAATTTTAGCAAAGCCTGCAGATTAACAGTATATTTTCCGATAAGGGAATTGTTAGCAGTCATCATAAAGAGGTCAACAGCTACCAGAAAGGTGAGTTTTTCCACTCATTTGAATTCTCGCTGAATAAAGAGACCGTTTGGTGTTTATTTTTGACTGAAGAAAATTCATTTTGGGTACTTATAAATATTTCTCAACCATTGGAGAGATAATTCTGATAGTTTTGCGGCCCTAATCCATTAGAAGACGTCACTGAAAGATGCAATCTTTGTTATTGAAGATTTCCATAAAATTTTAGAGAAGGGATATCTGAAAGACGAAAGTGAACTTTAATAAAGTTAAACGCTTTGAAAAGTTTTGAAATTTCTTTAGAAATAACCTTACCTTTTTAAACAGCCTATATCATTCTAAATCATCTTTGTGTTAAAAAAAAAATTAATTTGAAGTCAAGTTCACAAAAATTTTATTATCGCTTTTGTAATATTAACCAAATATAATTCGCCGTTTCTTTTGCTTACTAAAATCATTAAACAAAACAGTTAATCGATATTAAACTAAAAATTGAAGGATTATAAACCTTTGTTTTCGCTCTAAAAAGATAGTAAGTGAGGTTATAAATACTTTGACAAACAAACACGTATTAGATCAAGTATTTCTTGTTGCAACTTCACAAAACACTAATTTCATATACTTACTTCAATATTGTATTACGTCATAAATCTAAATCCATTCATATTAGTATTAAACGGTTAAGTATTGGCTTATTTATTGGAAGAATCTTAAATAATTTTTTTTTATATTATACAAGATATCGTTGTGTAATATTTAATTGATCACTTGTGAATAATTGCACAGTACATTAAAAATAAAACTTCTTGTGTGGTGATTTTTGCTTTATATAATTTTGTATTTCTTTATCAAGCACTACAGGTCACAGAACTCGCTTGAGTTAAGAGTCTGCATGTTCTAAGAAAAATAAGTAAAAATTCAAATTCAAAATACAGCACGTTTCTTTCTATACTTTAGATAAACAAACGAAATTTTCTTTTATCAATAATAGAAAAGATTCACTTTGCATAAAAAAAAGCAGTATCCTGTGAGATTTAGAGAATACAAGGTGAGTAGAATAAATGTTTGTCAATTTTTTTTATATTTTCAGGCGTTCAATAAATTTTATTAAAAGCATTTCTGAACAAATTCCCTTCGTTGGCTCAGTGAAGATGTTCGTTCTGTTGTAATGGAAACACCAAATAATAGTAGCAGAGTTTATTGTTGAGACGTACACTATGGGTGTAGACCCGGGATTACTTTGAGTAGAGACTGATGAAGTTGATCGTTGAAGACTATATGTTCGTTGAGTGAATATTGATTGAATGCTTCTCTAGTCAAGAGATATTAGTTTTATATAAATTCTATTTGGGTCAATATTTTTCGCGTACCTAGCGTGATATGTGTATTTAATTTATGTAAATTGTTTAACTTTGTCAGTACTTTTGACTGATGTCCAAATTATTATTTATAATTGACCAAATGTGTATGTAACCTAATTAACTACGTGTGTGTATTTAATAACAAATAGATTCATTCGGTCTACTGGGTGATAAAATTATACTGTCCAATTTCGGATATGAATTCTGAAGATTTGATATTGGACATACTGCGGAATCGGGCAATCTGGCCCAAGTGTCAATACTCAAAGTTTACATATAAGTATTACATAACATAGTAAAATTCAAACATGATAAATTATAAATAGTTTAAGAATAATCAAAATCTTCCAACCGTACCCTAGCTATCAATGTCCGACTCTATCTCTAGATTAAAATTAGGGCAATTGGATGAAAATGTGGAAAGTGGGATGTCAACTTGGGAAGTCGACCGTACAATGTTGTGCCGATTACTAACTAATACAGGTACTTCCTGTTCGTTAGTCTGAGTTTGTGGATTCCCTGAACGACATAGTCGTGCAACAGGACGGTACTTCCATAACGTGAGTATCCCAATTATTACCATTATAGTAATGATCCCGGTGGCCACAAAATAATGCCAATTAGATTCGTGAATCGATCGCCACTGCGTATGCGTCATTCCTTGTTCCAGACTCTCCTCCTCAAGTAACACATGACGTAGCTCTCCTCCTGGTATGTCAAGGTAGGTGTTTAGAGGCGTGTTAAACTTGCGGGGTGTCCTCGCCACCAGTTGGGCCACGGGAGTGATTGGCGACTTCAGGTAACTCGTCACTGCTCTGTCCACCCCACTGCTAGTGGGGAGTAATGTAATATTTTTTGTTTGGGCGATACATTTGGGTGAAAGCTTCAGGAATGTGACTCGTTCCAGTACTCTTTCGCTCCGATTTCCATCGCAAATAATGGATATGTGTATCGTGACTGGCGTGATAACTAGCCAGAGGTTGGGAGTACCCATCTTACTCCATTGAGCTGTCTGTATTGTCCTGGCTACCACTGGACATGTGCTATTCTTATATCGCTCATAAATTTCTTCTAGTATGCAATTTGGTTGGGTATCCATGTTTCTTATAGCCGTTGGTGAGCACGCTATCTGCGCCTTTGTCAACAGTAAGCACCTTTCTCTATCTTCCGTGGTCAATTCGAAGTAGTGCAGTGTGTTATAATCTACGACCAGTAGATTCCTTGGGGCGACAAATGTGCGCAACACCGACCCCTCAACGTTAAGTGGTATGGCCGTGACTTTGAGCATGCTGTACTTATTTTTCCCTGTCACTATGAAGTAGCCGATGACTGTTATATATCTGTCGTCATGACTGACTTCTGTTTCTATAATGGGTTGTCGTCGTATTTCGACCCCTTGAGGCAGTATCTGCCCTGCTTTCCCTATTAATTTGGTTATTTCACCCGGTTTCACTATATCAATGAAGTGTCCGTGGTTATAGTGAAGGTTTAATATTCCCTCGTAAAATTGAGTATATTCGTTTATGAAGTCCATAACTTGTAATGCTATCGTTTGTATTCGTAACGTGCTATATTCGGTTTCTAGTTTTTGTGCTTTGTCTTCTACTTCGTTAAGTCCTTTAGATATTTCTTGTAGACCTGTGATTAGTGCTTTGTTAAACTTGTTCATTTGCTCGTTTATCCTGTTCTCTGTGTGATTGATTGATGTTATTGTTTCTAACATTATCTTCGCCTGGTGCTGTGATTCCTTTATTAGCTCCTTTTGGTTATTATCTAATGCTTCAATGTTACTGTAGGCTTCGTCATTGACTCCAAATACTGAGGTTAATATTGTTCCTAATATTCCTCTTCTTTCCCTTCCTTTTATTTCTACTGTCAACCCCTCGCTTACTGACTCCGCCTTTCTTTGTCCTTCCTCTAACTTCTCTATTATATCCTTACAATTCACGATTTTTATCTCATGACACAGTTCTCGTACGCCTTGTATCATATTTCCTATTAGTTGGTGCTCTGTTCCAATTCTTCCTTTTTCGAGTAACACCTTTATTCGAAATGTTCCCCGGTCTATGCCGACCTCTCCAAGGTCTTCTGTGAAAAATCCTGGTACCGGATTATATATTTTATACGGTTCTGCCTTTATGGGTTTTAACATCGTTAAAAACATTATAGCTACTAGTATTTTCTTCCATCTTAGTGCTGCTGCCTTTTTCGGCTTTTCCTGTTTCTCTTCTTCCAGTCGTATTAGCTTATGCATGGGTCTTTTAGTCAGTTTCCCGTTTGCCTTTCTCACTGTTACTACTCTGGTTAATCCCTCCGCTCCAGGGTGTGTTTCTGTTACCCTCGCTAATGGCCATCTGCCTGGAGGTGTATCCTCTTCTTTAATTATAACTATTTCTTCTTCTTTTATGTTAGGGTGCGCCTTATGCCATCTATTTCTCTGTTGTAATTGGTGCAGGTATTCCTGTTTCCAAATTTTCCAGAAGTCTCTTTTTATTTTCTCCACTAATCTCCACCTCGTCGGCATCTTCAAATAAGTCGTAAGCTCTTCTTCCCGATTTGGTGATATAATTTCTCTCCCTATAAGGAAGTGAGCTGGTGTCAGGGCTATTTTCCCTTCAGGGTCTTCTGATGACCCACATAATGGTCTCGAGTTCATACATGCTTCTATTTGTGCCAGCACCGTACTCAATTCTTCATATGTTAGAACTGTTTCCCCGATGATTCTTTTCAAGTGATATTTCATTATTCGCACTGCGCTCTCCCATAATCCTCCGAAATGTGGTGCATATGCAGGTATGACATGCCACTGGGTACCTAGTGCCCGTAATCCTTGTTTTATCTCGTCATCTATTTTTTGATTTTCTTTTTTCAACAAATTTGCTGTTCCTACGAATGTGGTTCCGTTATCGCTGTATACGTTGTTGCACTGTCCTCTGCGCCCCGTAAATCTCTTGAACGCTGCGATGAAAGCATCCGTAGACATATCGCTTACTACCTCAAGGTGTACTGCCTTCGTTGACAGACACACAAATACTGAGATGTAGCCCTTATAGCTCCTCTGTCCTCTGCCTCTCGTGGTACTTATTTTTATTGGCCCGGCATAATCTATCCCTGTGTTAGTAAAGGGATGACTCGGGTTCACTCTGTCTTTCGGTAGATCTCCCATTAATTGTTGTGCTGCTTGGCTTTTATACCTCCTGCACCTTAAACATTTTGCTAGATGATCTTTCACGGTTCTTCTGCCGTTGATTATCCAGTATTTCCTTTTTATGTACTGTAGTGTTTGTTGTAATCCGCTATGTAGATTTCTTGCGTGACTATCTGTTATAAGTAACTTTGTTAATGCACTATCCTTTGGCAAAATTATCGGATGTTTTTCTCCGTACTTTAGATTCGTGTGTCTCAGTCTTCCGGTGACTCTTAGAATTCCTTGTCTATCCAGGAATGGTACCAATGACGCTAATTTATTTTTCTTGTCTAATTGCTGTTTCTTCTCCAGCTTATTTATTTCTGGTTTGAAGTAGGCGTGCTGTGTGTGCTTTATCACCTTTAATAGCGTTTCCTATAATTCTTGGACTGTAAGCTGACTTTGTCCATTGTCCTTCTTTTTTCTGCATTTGTCTGCAAATCTCCTACAATATGAAAGTACTCTTCTCATTCTTTCTAAATTTGAGAATCTCTCGCATATGTCCTCCTTTATCGTTGTCGTGTGCACCGTTATTTTCATTTTGACTTCCTCCTCATTTGTCTCTGGTATTTCTTCTGATTCCTGAGTTAAAGTTTTGTTAGTAGTCAGCCAAGTTGGTCCCTTCCACCATAGCTCTGCTTCTAATAATTCTGATGCGGTACTTCCACGTGAGAGGATGTCCGCTGGATTTTCCTTTGTATCTACCTTATGCCAATTTTTCGGTCCTATAACGCGTCTTATTTCCTCTACTCTGTTGGCGACGAACATTTTCCACCTTTTTGATGATCCCCTTATCCAAGCCAGGGTTATCGTTGAGTCCGACCATGCATATACCTCAATGTTTTCCCTGTTCAATGCTTGTAGGGTTTTCTTCATTAAATTTGCTAGTAGTACCGCGGCACACAGCTCGAGCCTCGGTAACGTCGTTTTCCCTTTCAATGGTGCGACTTTCGATTTTGCTATCATTAGATTCGTTTTAATTTATGGGCCTAATACCCTTGAGTAGATTACCGCTCCATATCCTTTCATAGACGCATCTGCAAATCCATGCAGTTCTACTCTGTTTATCTTGCTTAAGTTGTTCCACCTGGGCAATGTTATTTTCTCCAGATTTACTAATTGCGCCTGGTATGTATTCCACCTGCTTTGTTGGTTGCTAGTTAATTCTTTATCCCAACTGGTCTTTTGCTCCCATAATTCCTGTATGAACATTTTCGCCTGAATTACTACAGGTGCTATCCATCCCAGTGGGTCGTATAGTTTTGCTACTTCTGACAGTACGTGTCTTTTCGTTATTTTCTTTGCCGTCGTTATCCCTATTTTGAATGTGATTATATCCTCTTTAGGTGACCAGTGTATTCCTAACGTTTTCCGTACTTCTTCTTGTTTGAATGCCTTCGAGTCTACGTTCCTCATATCCTCCGGTACGTTCTCCATTATTTTTTCTTCGTTGCTCAACCATTTTCTAAGAGTGAAACCTCCTTTTCTGAACAGTTGTATTAATTCCTTTTGGGCTGTTTCTGCTTCCTGCACTGTCTCAGCTCCTCCTAGTATATCGTCTACATACATGTTTTCTTTTACAATTTTCGATGCCAACGGGAACCTCGCTCCTTCGTCTTCTTGTAATTGTTGTATTGTTCTTAACGCTAAAAAGGGTGCTGCGGCCGTGCCGTATGTCACCGTCGTTAAGTTATACTCTTGTATGTGGTCCTTTGTGTCCTTTCTCCACAAAATTTTTTGATATTTTTGGTCTTCTTCTGCCATTCTGATTTGTCTAAACATTTTTTCCAGATCCGCTGAGTATGCTACCTTATTGGATCTCCATCGTAATATTATATTTGTCAAGTCTTGTTGTAATTTCGGCCCTGTGTGCATAATATCATTTAGGCTTACTGCCGATGAGCTTTTGCTTGATGCGTCAAACACGGCTCTTATTTTCGTTGTAGTACTGTCCTCTTTTCTCACTGGATGATGAGGTAAGTAGTACCCATCCCCCTGGTTTTCTGCTATTACCATATGACCTTGGTTTTCATAATCTTCCATGAATTGTCTGTAATTCGCTTCTAACTGTTTGTCTTTTGCAAACTTCCTTTCTAGTTGCATCAATCTGGCGAATGCTTGCTGTTTAGATTCTCCTGACTTTGCGACGTCTTCCCTAAACGGAATTTTTACTTCGTATCTCCCTTCTTCATTCCTTTTTACAGTCTGTCGATACAGTTCTTCACATTCTTGTTCTTCCACTGAGAAACTTGTATCCTGATTTACTTCTTCTAATTCCCAGAGGTTCTTTATTTGTACGTCCATTTCTTGTCTTGATATCATACAGCATACTTCTGCTTTTATATTCTCCCTTTCTCGTGCTATTCCCGAAACTATCCATCCTAGTTTGGTGTTTTGACTCAGGAGTCCATTACTTATTCTGTGCATCCCTTCTGTCAATATGTAACTGTATTCTTTTACTCCTAGTAGTAAGTCTATCTTCCCTACCTTGTAATATCTTGGATCTGCCAGTATTGCATTTTTCTCGTTATAGTCCGGTAGAATTATATCCTTTTCCGGTAAATTCCTTGTTATCTTCGGTAGTACTAGTGCTTCTATTTCCATCTCGAAGTCACTTTCGTAATGAGTTTCGATTAAAAGTTTCATACTCCAGTTGGCTGTTTTTTCTCCTGACGAGCCTATCCCGGATATGGTCGCCTGTATGGGCTTCCTTGTTGTTCCTAGCGTCGTCGCAGCTTGTTCCGTTATAAATGCGCATTGTGACCCTTGGTCGATTAGTGCTCTCATTATGTGTGAATCTCCTTTCGCATCTCTTATGCGTACCACAGCTGTCGCTAGTAATGCTTCACCTTCCTTATGGCTTGCACAGTTTACTGAATTCTGCCCTCTTTGCTGGTCGTTGCTATTCCTAGGCCCATTGGTATCTTGTGTATTTTCTCGCCTTCCGTTATTTTGTTCTCTGGCGTTGTATGGATTATTATTTCCTCCTCTGTACCTATCAGCTTGGTACCCGTTTCTTCTATTGTTTGAATCTCTTCCATTTCTTTCTTGTGTTTGTTCTCGTTTCGTTTCATTGGAGTTTCTTTTGTTGCTTGTGTTTCCTTTTTCATAATGCAACATATGGTGGTGGTCTCCGCCACAGTGTCTGCACCTATATTGTGAATAACATTGTTTTTCTTTTTTATGTGCTAGGCAGTTTGTACACAATCCTTTTTCTTTTATCATCCTGTTCAGGTCTCTTACATTGAGTTCCTGAAATTCTCTGCAGTTCGGTACTCCGTGATCTCCGTTGCATATCAGGCAATGTGTTCTTGGTTTCCTAAGAGATCCTCCTTGCTTCTCTTGTCTTTTTTCTGACTCCAGCAGTTCCAGTGTCTGAAATCTTCGCTGTAGGAATGTTTGTGTCGATTTGTACGTCGGTATCTCTCTACTGTCTCCAATGTGGTTTTCGTACAGCCTCCTAGTTTCATTGTCCCATTTCGTTATGATAATTCGGGCTATCAATGGGCTCCACGCTTCCGTGTCTGTTCCTAACCCTCCTATGGCTTCCAGACTTTCGTGGAAGGTGTCATGTAGTGATTTCAATGCTCTAGCAGAAGATTCCTTTACTTCCTGCGCTAGTAGCATCCTGTCTATTAATTTAAACAATATCATCCTTGGGTTCTCATACCTATCTTTTAGCATGTTCCAGGCCACTTCGTAGTTGGCCTCGGATATGTTTAAGTGTTGTATCATTCTGTTGGCTTCCCCTCTTACTTGAGTTTTTAGGTACTGCATTTTTTCTGCGTTTGATAACTGGTCGTTTTCATGTATTACTTTAGTAAACAGATCGTGGAAAGTTCTCCACGTTTCATATCTGCCTTCATACACAGGGATTTTTACCTGCGGCAATGTCACACCGTCCCTCCTCTGTGTGCTTTCTGGCCGTTGCATTCCTGGCCTTATTTTCTTTAAAACTTCCCTGACTTTCCTCTTTAGATGATCTATTCTCTCTACTTCTCCAATATCTGTAGCGTCCAGTTCCTCATTTACTGCTGCTTCAATCATTAGTGTATTCACCTTTTCCATGTATTCTCTTAACTCTGACTGCAATTCTTCATCCTCCTGCAAGTCTTGTTCATTTTCTGGCCGTAATAATTCCTCGATTTTTTGTTTTCTTATCTGTATCTCCTTTACTTTCGGTGCTTTTCCTCTTTTCAGCACCCTTCCATATTCTTCCAACAGGGTTTTCCCCTCAATGTATGTCTTAAATACCTGATCATAGTATTTTGTTTCAAAATATTTTTCTTTCGTTATACCCCCTTCTAGCAGCTTTTCGTGGTTATTTAAAAATTTTGCCCAATATTCTTCTAATTTTTCCTGTCTATCCCGGATGTATTGTTGATTTTTCCGAGATTGGGAATCCTTTTTTGTATTTGAAACGAGTTTCACTATTTCTGTTCCTATTTCCGCTTGCTTAACGTATAGACTCTCCATGATTATTTTAAAATTTTTACATTCAGCGGTAAATATATTAGACAATACTAAATGTACGTTATGTATTAAATAAGTATACCTGTATTATAACACTTTCTTTTCTATCGGAATGTGCAATTTAGCGAAATATGAGTTTGACCTTGCCTGCTGTGCTATTCTTTGCATTGAGGTAGGTCAAGATGTAATCCACACACTCTTATAATGATATATATATATATATATATATATATATATATATATATATATATATATATATATATATATATATATATATATATATATATATTGTTATCAAAATAAATGAAATTATTTGCTACGTAATTATTTTAATTTTTCGAAATAAAATATTTAATTGTAATTAAAAGCAAGCTATATGTATGAACGTTTCTTTTTTCAAATTGTCATACAAAATTACTGTTTAGTTAATTATAGTTGTGAATGACGTTTATTTTTGTTTTATCAATTCTCTGTATTATTTAAATGGTATGCATTCTAAAGTACATTATTATACGATTGATAGAGTGGAGATTGTTGTTCTAAATTGTTAAATTGTAATAAAAAAAAAACTTGTTAAATTGTAAGATTGTAAAAGTTGGAAGATTTTGTAATTATTCAAAAACTTACGGTTTTTTGTGTTCTTAGACGTTGAGGATCCCTTGCTTCTGGTGGGTTCTGCAATCGGTCCTGTCCTTTGGCTGCTCTGCGGCTCTAGTATGGCTCTCGGCTTTGGTACTGCTCTCGGCTCTAGTATGGCTCTCGGCTTTGGTACTGCTCTCGGCTCTAGTATGGCTCTCGGCTTTGGTACTGCTCTCGGCTCTGGTACCGCTCTCGGCTCTAGTATGGCTCTCGGCTTTGGTACCGCTCTCGGCTCTAGTATGGCTCTCGGCTTTGGTACCGCTCTTGGCTTTGGTACCGCTCTCGGCTCTAGTACCGCTCTCGGCTCTAGTATGGCTCTCGGCTTTGGTACTGCTCTCGGCTCTAGTATGGCTCTCGGCTTTGGTACTGCTCTCGGCTCTGGTACCGCTCTCGGCTCTAGTATGGCTCTCGGCTTTGGTACTGCTCTCGGCTCTGGTACTGCTCTCGGCTCTAGTATGGCTCTTGGCTTTGGTACTGCTCTCGTTCTCCCGGGTCTAGTGGTCTCTCTCTGCTACTGAGGGTGTTGCTGGCGTGGACTGTATAGGCTCTCTCAAACTTCCTTGAAGTATTCTGTTTCTCGATAGGACCATGAACAAATTCCCTTCGTTGGCTCAGTGAAGATGTTCGTTCTGTTGTAATGGAAACACCAAATAATAGTAGCAGAGTTTATTGTTGAGACGTACACTATGGGTGTAGACCCGGGATTACTTTGAGTAGAGACTGATGAAGTTGATCGTTGAAGACTATATGTTCGTTGAGTGAATATTGATTGAATGCTTCTCTAGTCAAGAGATATTAGTTTTATATAAATTCTATTTGGGTCAATATTTTTCGCGTACCTAGCGTGATATGTGTATTTAATTTATGTAAATTGTTTAACTTTGTCAGTACTTTTGACTGATGTCCAAATTATTATTTATAATTGACCAAATGTGTATGTAACCTAATTAACTACGTGTGTGTATTTAATAACAAATAGATTCATTCGGTCTACTGGGTGATAAAATTATACTGTCCAATTTCGGATATGAATTCTGAAGATTTGATATTGGACACATTTCTAAATTTATCAATATTACAAATTAATCAACTTAAAAAAAAAAATTATTTTTATCTTCATAAAGCTAGCCGGTAAATAAGAGCAACTTGTAGTTTTCTTACATCGCATTCACATATCATAACAATATATATATATATATATATATATATATATATATATATATATATATATATATATATATATATATATGTATATATTATATATTATATATACGTATATATATATACATATATATATATATATATATATATATATATATATATATATATATATATATATATATCTAAACTATTCAACTAGTGAATTCAGAGGTCTAATCGGTCATTCAGGTTGGCCAAAAAAAAAGAAGTCAACTACTTCATAAGTTTATCGAAGACGTTTCGCTTTATATTTCTAAAGCTTCATCAGTTCTAACTCAATATGTATTATATTATCGATGTTATTATATATAAACTTTACTCATTATTTAAAACTAACTTAACAAAAAAAAAACAAAACAAAAAACACACAAACTCTGCAGAAAATAATGTTCATATTCGTAGATACGAAGATTTAAAAATTTTGTTAACGAACATTTGGCTTCATTTAGACGGTTCTCCACTGAAGGCAAACAAATCTCTCAATTCTGCTTGCTGAATTCACTAGTTGAATACTTTAGAAATATAAATTGACGGTCGTAGTCTTTACTACGTATATATATATATATATATATATATATATATATATATATATATATATATATATACGTCTTCATAACAAGGTGAGATCCGATTAAATCGAGGACAACCCGAGATCCACCAATAGGAAATTAATTATTTGAGTATATTGTTCATAACTATCTTTATAATTAACATATTAATCATGGCACACTTAGAGGGGAAAAGATTTTTGAACTTAAATTTTTGTGATAAATTAAAAGCGAAACGAGATCCGTAGCTGAAAAGGGAAGGGGAAGACTTATATACAAAATTTTAGATTTTTTCCGATCAACGCGAGATCCCACACTGTTGCCAGCTCTAAAGGATATTAGTCGAGCGACCAGAGCTCGTCTTGTATTGCATATTTCCTACTCAAGGAGTAAAGTAATTTGCTGTTACGGTGTTTTATATTTTAAAAGTGTCTCGAGGGCAGCGGTTAGTTGAATTAGTGAAACAAAATTCAAAGATAACAGAAGGTAAGTAATGATTATAATTTTTCTGTATATAATCAAATAATTCAACATAAACTTAATAAACCGAATAACTAAAATGCTCTGTTTTATTGAATTTGTTGAATTCTATTCTCAAAGCTATTTTTGTTTATTATTTATGTACAAAATTAAAAAGGGGAAACTATTTCAACTTTGTTTATCTGTATAAGAAAAGCTATCATTGTAACATTCTAATCGTGTTTTTACATAAAAATATTAGTTTTGCACAAGAGTAAATACGTTCCATATAGTAGAGTAAATCGACTGACAAAAATTTATTATTTACTTATTTGTCAATAAATTTGTTCTGCCTTAAATTAACTATGCTGTGGCTTTTTATATGTTGTAATTTTTTAGATATTGGTCAGTAAGAATTTCCCACTGTGATTTGTTTTAAATAATTCCCTTGACTTTAGTAGACTGATTTATTTTCTTTTTTTAATAGGTCAGCACTTCGAAGGGCAAAAGTGTAGAATGTAGTCTGCGGAAAGGAAGGGTGGGGAACAAGAGAGACTGCTGCCTATACTGCAGTTTGGACGTAACAAATTTTTCGAGGCATATTTTTAGAAAACATCCTAAAGAGGAGAGTGTTTTAAAAATAACCATGTTACCCAAAAGAGATATTGCTAGAAAGCATATGTTAGATCTCCTAAGAAAGCAAGGGAATTTTTCATATTTGCATGCAGCCGATACCATTAGACCTGTCCAGAGACCTTCGTCTTTTTCAAATTCTAATACTGTATCAGCAGATTACTTACCCTGTATATACTGCAAAGGTTTATATAAACAAAAATCCCTGAAGCGACATGCAACAAAATGTTATTATAATAAGGAAAACAAAGCAGGAATTAAATATACAAGTGAAGGCCAAACCATGCTTTCAATCACAGAATCTCGAAAGAGATTTTTGGATAAATTAAGATTGAAATCTGAAATTTTTAATTCGATGCAGGCTGATCGAATTTTATTATATCGAAAGGGAGATGTAATAATGTGCCAATATGCGGAAGATTACTTAAGAAAGCATAAAAGGACCCATATAAGAAGTGCTGTTTCAAATAAAATTCGTGAATTAGGCAGATTGTTAATTCCTCTACAAGATTTGTATGGCATTAATACTATGATAGAAGCACTTAAAGCTGAACTACGCCCAACTGGTTTGATAGACGGACAAATGCGAACGGTAGACGATTCTGTGCCTATCTCGAAAACAAAAACAACACCACTGTAGCGGGTTCAATGGACCCAACATGCTTCCATGGAGAACTTCCCTCGCACATGGACTTAGCAATTCTACTCAATATAGGGCAACAATACGAAATAAAATCAATAAATGAAGGCGATTCCACACACAACGTAATCGTCATGACCCTAGGCACAGTGGAACTAAATCCACTGCAGCCCCATCAAATAAAGAAAACAAACTGGCCTAACTTCAGAAGAGTACTGAACGAAAACATCGGGGCAATCCCAACAATTAACAACATAGAAGAACTCGAAGAAAGTATAACAAGATTAGAGCAAACAATAATAAATGCCATCGATGCCAGTTCAAAAACGGAAACAAAAACAACACAAAAAGAAGATTCCAAGAAATATCACATGAGCTAAAAGATCTCATTAAAGAAAAGAATAGGAAAAGAAGAAGAGCACAAAGAACAAAAAATAAAGAAGACAAAAGAATTACTAATGAACTAGACAGAGAAGTCAAAAGAAGGCTAAACGAACACAGAAGTGACTATTGGGACAAATATATCCAAGAATTAAACCCGAATAAATCTGCATTCTGGAAAGTATCAAAAATACTCAGAAAGGATAAAAGCCCATACCGCCTTTACACGGAGAAAATAGAATGGTATATACCGAACAAGAAAAAGTTGAAGTAATGCGAAATACACTCGAATCCAATAATATATGAAAAACTTTCACCCGGCAGAAGACCTAGACTTTACGGAGGAAGTAGAAAGAAGCGCCAGACGCTTAAGAAGAAGAAAAATCATAATCTGCCTAGAACACACAAGGCCAGATGAAATTAAAGAACTAATCAAAGTACTAAATCCAAAGAAAGCAGCCGGGCCAGATAAAATCCCAAACAGGGCAATTAAAAATGTACCAAACAAAATCATAGTGTATATCACGAATATAGTTAACGGTATACTAAGACTAAGATACATTCCAGACAGGTGAAAAGAAGCAGAAGTTATAATGATAGGAAAACCGGGGAAAAACGAGAGCTTTCCATAGAATTATCGACCAATAAGTCTCCTATCATCACTAAGTAAGATAGCTGAAAGAATAATCCTAAAGAGACTACAAACAGAGTCAGAAACAATTGGAACGATCCCAGAATCACAGTTCGGTTTTAGATCCAGACACTCCTGCGAACTACAAGTACTTAGACTAACCGAATTTATCACTAAGGGATACAACGAGAAAATGTACACTGCGGCAGCCTTCCTAGACGTCAGTAAGGCCTTTGACAGAGTCTGGCATGAAGGCCTGCTTTATAAGATGAGTCAATATGGATATAGTGAGGCAATGACATGTCTCCTTGCATCATACCTGACGAACCGGAGATTCAGAGTTCGGATAGGGCCTGCCCTATCCGAACTCTGGAGGCAGGTGTGCCACAGGGAGCGGTGTTATCTCCGTACCTATATACCATATATACAGCAGACACACGCGGTGATCACAAAATACTGCTCAGCCTATACGCAGATGATACGGCAATTGCAACAAGCAATAGAAACGTAAATTTCGCAACAAGAGACTTACAACGCTCTCTAAATCGATTACATGCATGGTGTATAAAGTGGAAAATAGCACTCAACCCGGAAAAAATACCGGCCGTCATGTTTAGAAAAAGGAGACAAATACCAAACATGGAACCAAGTCTAGATAATGAAAACGTAGAATGGAGCAATCAAGCTAAATACCTAGGAGTGACCCTTGATCACAAGCTCACATTTACTGAACACGTGAACCAAGTAGTTTATAAAGCAAAACTAACAAAGATACAACTTGCCTCATTAATAGGCAGGAAAAGCAAGCTAAATTTCTTCACAAAAATAAGGGTAGTAAATAGCATAATCCTTCCAACGTTAACTTACGCATCAGCAGCGTGGGGACATACCTGTAAATCAAACAGGAAGAAACTACAAGTAACACAAAACCAGCTAATTAGAGAAGCACTAACGTACCGAGATATGTACCAATAAGGTACTTATACAGAGATACAAAGCAGAAAAGAATCCTTCATACAATGAACGAAAAGGCATACGAGATCTTCAACGAAATAAGAAACCACCCCAACAGAAAGCTGAGAGAGCTAACGGATTATGATGCAAATATCAGAACGACACATAGACGACCTAAACAACAGATAGCTGGATATGTCCCAATAGCATAAAGACATATGAGGATTGAAATAGGCACAGAGTAGTCAAAGGCAACGCGGGTTAGAAGTAGAAAAAAAAAGGTAAGAACTGGGGTCTTGGCATTTTAGAGTTCCGGACACCAGGCCTTGCTCACCAAAAAAATATCTTAGTTTTAGTCTTAGTATTAGTATAAAATCGGGAAAATACCTTCCAACACCGCGAATAAATTATAGTGGCAAGGAATAGTTTAGTACCTATTCATAGTTTTCCGGGTCTTCAACCCACAATCTGCGCGATACTGACCCTGTCGCACACACATATGCACCAAGCGAGAGTACAAAGAGAACCATAAGTTCTCTTCTTACAGCCAAAATTTTGGCTTAGGCCCTTAGGGCAGGTCTATTTGGGAGACCAGCACCGCGATTTTCTGAGCATCGAGGCCATGTGCGACAAGCATGGGCTTGGTGGCCAGACCAGTCGGGTGCCCAGCTGGCGAGGAGAACAAATTAAATTTTGCCAAATCGGCAGCTGAGTGACCGAACACACACTTTCCCTGTGCGGAGGGACACCAACTTAGGTTGGTGCCTCTCCGTGCAGGGCACACACTTTTTTAGGGACAACAGTCCAAAGTAATGCTAACACCAAAGTAAACTCAGTAAAGTAATTAGGGAGAAAAGCTTTCTAGCTACCCCTTGATTTTAGGTGGCCTAACCACAACCATGTAGATACGAAAGGTGTTGTTTAGTACCCAAATCGCCCGACGTAAAGTTCATAAGCCTTCACTGCGTATGTCAGACGTAGTGAAGGGGTGGAGGAAAAACCTGGGAGTCAGATAGGTACCGAACCAGAATGATTGATTCTTTTGGAGCGAGACCGGTTTGATCTTCGGACATGTGGATCCCACTGACTAGCAGTTCTATACACATGTCACTAGGGGTTGGGGTGAACGCCTCGTGTGTGTGTGTGTGTGTGTGTGTGTGTGTGTGTGTGTGTATTTGACGTACAGTGTCCAAGTTTAGCAGAAATGAACTGCATATATTGAAAAATATTCCCTTGGAATCTCAATATAGTACGTGAACAGCATAGTTGGTCCCTTAATTATAAATGATATGCAAAATAGATTTGTGTTAATAACTCTCAATCAAATTGAAAACGGTTGGGTTTATTTTATAGGTCTTTTAAAAGCGATTAAAATAAATTTTTAACATTTTTTGTAAAACGAACAATGGAGAAGATATATAAGAAAAATTGTAAAAATTGTATTCCGATACGACGTCTAGTTCTCGAGATATTTGACAATCGCCTTTCTGGACAGAGCTCTTTAATAACGTAAATATTATTATTCAAACCAGAAATAAGCCGAGGGGAGGAAGAGAGCTGACTATAAAATTCATTTGCGATATTGCCAAGTTTACCGGATCTCGGGTTGTCTACAAAATGTATATTTATCATATACACAACGGATCACTCGCCCTGACCTCTACAGCTAATTTCGTGGAACTACTGCAATATAAAATTCGCCAAAAGGGGTGCAAAATGAGGTCCAGACAAAAATCAATTTCCTTGTACCCCCATCATTGTTACATCGAGATGTCACTATATACACGTGAATACAAGGTGAGATCCAAAATCGGATCTCGCCTTGCAAAATGGATCTCATCTTGTATAGCTTATGATACAAACGGATCTCGCATTGATATGAAGACATATATATATATATATATATATATATATATATATATATATATATATATATATATATATATATATATATATATATATATATATAATATATATATATATATATATATAATATATATATATATATATATATATATATATAATATATATATATATATATATATATATATATGTATATACAATATGTATATATATATATATATATATATATATATATATATATATATATATATATATATATATATATATATATATATATATATATATATATGTATATACAACTTGCTATCATTTTTTATTTATAAGTCGTGTATATTCGTTTAGTGACCTTTGTAGGCTTGGCGCTGTTGTCGGTTTTTCAATATTCCGATTTTTTTATATATTTAATTTTTTACATCAAACCTAAATTTTAAAATCGAGCGGTAAAATCACTGTATTTGGTATCATTTTAGAGCCAATAGATGTTGCCGATATTATTACTTAAAATAATATTTGGATACATAAAAATATCGATCGGTTTGGGTCAAGTTCAAATAACAACATTGAAACTACCTGCTGACAAGTTACGGTCTTAACAGGTTTTTTTCTTCGTACAGATGTTATATTTATTCAACCTAGATATTTTTTCAAAGAGAATTGTTGGTTGTACAATTATTGGTTATGATTGTGATGAGAATCACATTTTTAATTAATTAATGTTTGACATTT
Source organism: Diabrotica undecimpunctata (assembly GCF_040954645.1). Taxonomy (NCBI): domain Eukaryota; kingdom Metazoa; phylum Arthropoda; class Insecta; order Coleoptera; family Chrysomelidae; genus Diabrotica; species Diabrotica undecimpunctata. The sequence goes on from NC_092810.1 coordinate 77,079,147, forward strand.
TGATTTCCATTCCGGACATCGTTCTCAAAAAGCGTGTTTTTGAACAATATGTGTATACACATTTTTACATCATTTGTACAATAAACAAGGTTAAATAGTGGAAATCAAAACGTTAAGTGGCTTAATCACATAAAAAATAATATTTAACTTAACCATGCAACAAGAAAGTATTTCACGGAACTAAAAAAATTATTCAAATAAAAGTTGTAGACCATAAAAGGTTTTTTATGTTGAGAGATACCAAATTATAATACATAAATAATTGACCGAGATAATTGCAAAAAACCCTAAACTCTAAAATATTATGTTTTTAGTAATTTATAAATGTTAATAACTTTGTTTTTGTCTAACGGCAGGTAATATAGCTACTTGAAATTATGACAATTAATGAGATAATTAATTAATTAATTAATTAAATTAAAGTGTGCTAAATATCAAGCAAATCGAAAAAATTGTTTACAACTTATTCAATTTGTTTATCCCAGAGAGCGATTATTTAAACAACTCTACTTGTCCAAACAGTGACTCTATGTACAAGTATTTTGTAATTTGCAATCCATTCTTTGCTCCTTCAGTTTTAAGGTTAACGATGAGACTACCAAAGAGAATTGAAGTGCTATTATAAAAATAGTACCTCAATCAACCATGGGAGTTTATCGTCTATGCCTTGCCTAGCAAAACCAAACATATTTATTAAAAAAAATAAGAAACAATAATCAACCCTGCCAAAGCTTAACAATAATTAGTGAGGATGGTACTTATGGTATCGATGAGCTGCTTGTATGTCCTCCCAATTAGATGTTATGTCCTCCGGAGAGCTGTAGTTGTAACATGTGGATATAGCCCCGTGATTAAGTGGTTAATAAATTCTTAAATATGGTCTATTAAATTTATCAATAAATTCTTCAATATGGCCAATAAATTTGCCAATAAATTCTTCAATATGGTCAATAAAGCCGCTAATAAAATTTGAATGTTGTCAATAAACCCAAGAGAGTTTTGTAGACCATAAAATGAATCTTATATAAATTTTAAAAATTTCAAAAGAGGCAAAAAATTATATTCCCACTACGTTAGAAAAGTTGACTGACAGAAAGTAGGAGGACTGAATGAAGTTAGCACAGATGTCATAGGATGTTCCTATATTATAGAATTAGCTTTTCTGTCAACACAGAACAGAATATTTAGTATTCTGGACAGAAAGAGAAAGAAAAGAAAGACAGAGGAAGAAAAGACAAACAGAGGGCGCCAACTACTTTTTAAATAAAAAAATAGTAAAAACTAAACTGGAGATAAAGAAATTAATAAAGAAATTAAAATAAAATAATTATTTAAATCTAAATTAATAAAGGTTTATTAAAAAAAATTCCACATATTATTAAATTTTTTATTAAATCCAGTTTGAATAGGGGACTTTTTAGCTTCTAAACATTTATAATAACTTTGATATTTTTTATGTCACACGCTTATAAGTAATCTTAATGAAAAGCTGAAGAAAAAAAAACAGAACCTTATTTAACCATAAGAACTAAGATAGCATTTAATTCTTAAAATCATATTTTCATTGTTTATTAACACTAAGATCTAAAAATTGAAAGGATTTTAAATTAAGATCTACAATGTATGATCGAAGTTATAGATGGCATATACAGTAAAGGAGTAAAAAGTTATAACCCATTAAAATAATGGTATTCGTAAATTACTGCCACGGAAAAGTGGTGGTAAGAACTGTCTGAGCTTCGTTTTTTTTTTTAGATTAGAACTTTAAATTGAAGCACGCTTGCAAAATATTTAATATCTCGGCTTCTGTGGCACGTAGAACCTTCATTTATTTACTGGGGTAGCTCAACTAAATAATAAGAATTGTTAAGAAGCCTTAAGCTATCTTTGTTAGAATCTATGGAAATCAACAAATTAAAAAACACAGATATAATTCTGAATGACCAGCTTGAGACAAACAGTTCTCCCCTCCTCAACCTATTTCATTAGAGACTATAAAGTGTAAACCCATACCAAAAACAGGTCACTTGAGTTCATTAGAGACTATAAAGTGTAAACCCATGCCAAAAACAGGTCACTTGAGAAAGGCAATTAGCCGAAACAGCTGTAGTGATAAGAATTTAAAATAAATTTTGTGGAAGTTTTGAAAACAAAGTTTTCAGTGTTTTATTGTTACAAATAAGAATTGTGCTATTTTGACCTATTTTACTAAATTTTTCCGTAAAAAACTTATCGAATTTTACTATTAAATCGTAAGAAATATTTAAATTTGATTGATAAGTGTATGTTATTTATATAAATATATAATAATTATTATAAATTAATAATATACCTCATTCTCGGTATACAAGTATACCACTTTCTAGATAAGATTTAGATCTTTGTTTATAATCAATTTAATTTTTAGCTCTTAATGATAATAAAAAATAAAAATATGATTTAAAAAAATGTTATCTTGATCCTTATTGGTCATAGGTTTTGCTGTTTTTTGAAAATTATGTTTTTTCACCAGATTTTTATTGAGCATGTGACATGAAAAATGTCAAAGTTATTATGAATGTTTATAAGATTAAAAGTCAGCCCGTTTTCATACTCATTTTTAATAACAAATTTAATAAAATATTGCAATGTTTTTAATGTACCTTAACACTTTGACTACTGGCTATAAATTTGAAGTTTTTTGTCAGAAACAGAAACTATATTTTGGTGAAATTCATAATATTTAATACTAAAACATGTAAACACAAACATTTATGTAGACATAGAAAAATCAAATACAGCAACATGTCAAAAGGGCTGTAATCACGTATCTTCGGTCCTATTGGTCCAATCGTGACGTATAGTACCTCTTATGATAGGATTTGACAAATAAAAAATAATGGGATAGAAAAATCAAATAGAGCACAATGTCAAAAGAGCCTTAGTTGTGTATCTTCGGTTCTATTAGTCCAATCGTGACGTGCAGTACCTCAAATGATAGAATTTAACAAATAAAATACAAGGAAGTATATAAATTAAATGGAGTAGCATGTCAAAAGGGCCTTAGTTATGTATCTTTGGTTGTATTAGTCCATTCGTGACGATACCTCAAACCACTTAACCAATAAAATACAATAACGTAAAAATCAAATACAGCAACACGTCAAAAGGGCCTTAGTTACGTATTTTCGTTTTTAGTTTTTAGTGGCTCCATCGTGATGTACAGTACCTCAAATGATAGGATTTAACCAATTGAATACAATGAGATAGAAAAATAAAATACAGCAGCCTGTCAAAAGGGCCTTAGTTATGTCCTATTAGTCCAATCGTGACGTTTAGTACCTCAAATGATAGAATTTAACTAATAGAATACAATGAAATTAACGCGCAGTATTAACGCACAGAGGTGTGACACATATTACGTAACAGCATTTAACAAATAACACACGATTACGTCATACATCTCTATGCATTCGTCCACTTTTAGTTAACTACTCTATATATGATAAACGCCAAAAAGCTCCAACGTTCACTGTTAGACATATGCCTCCCGTTCACTGCACACATTTACTGCTCCTTGACGCTCTGACGTGAATTTGATAGGATTTAACAAATAGAATGACATAAAACTAAACAAGACAATGTTTAAAACGTGGAATGCGTCGTAGAACGTGAAATATTGGCGCAAAATTATATGATGGCCATAGACGGTTCTTTAATACCCAGAAAACGACTCCCTTTGTAAAGGTACATAGGTTTGCAACTTTGCGTGAAAAAGTCGATCATTCGTTTTATAACCCAAAGGGGACCATAAAATATTCAACAGTAAAATGTGATATAATGTAACAGTATGACAAATATTTTTTCCCGCACGGGTTCACGCCTGTGTAACTTTACAAAGGGAGTCGTGCATAACCTTTAAGTTGATCGTAATACAAAACTGCAAAGTATGTTGACGACTTGGGTTAGTATATACAGTGCATTCGATGTGTTTTTTAAACATGATTAGGAAATTGTTGACTGGAGGCTATTAAATAAGTTCTTAAAATTTTTGCAGGTCACCGCCTTTTCTGTAAATGGAGTGAATATTATTATCCATTTAATTTTTTTCCACAATTAGTTGAATAATTCCTGCTGGTATTTGGTCTAAGCTTACTTCTTTTCCCCATTAAATCTGTTTCATAGCTAATTCTACTTCCCCTCTATGGTGCCCTGTTCACCTGTTTTGGAAATTTCCGGCTCTTTTCATCTCTTATAACATAAAATAGTTGTTCCAGATATCTTTATCGCGTTTCCTTTTTTTATGAATGAATATGCTGCCGTTTTCATCTTCTACTATTTCATATGGAGCTACACGATCAACAATTCTAAAGCAAGAAAACACAAATAACACTCCGAATTATATTATACAACTAATAGTCGAAAAACGAAGAGCAAGAGGTAGATGGCAAAGAAGCCGAAATCTTAATGACAAACACAAATATAATCGAGTAATCAGACATTTAAGATCAGCGCTACATGATGCACGCTATGCCACATTTGAACACTACATTAGTACATTGTCTAAAGAAGTCTTATTCAGTATGGATAGCAGCAAAAACACTTAAAGAGACCTGAAGAACACAACCAACCAATTAAGAAAGATGGCGTTAGTTAAGTAAGATCAGACCAGGAAAAAATGTCAGCATTTGCAGAATACTTAGCTAGTATGTTTAAAGAATACTAACCATATAATAATAATCAAGCAATAGAACACTGAAAGCACTTTTTTTATTGTATTTTTCTCATTTTTCAAGATAATTTTTGTAGGGACATATTTATTTATTACATACGGTCTGTATTATGGTCTTATTACGACTTCAAGATTATACGACCTAAATATATCTTGTACCGCACTGCTAATTGAGAATTATGCTTTTGTAATGCGATAAGAGGTCCGGATATACGAGACACCAGTGACTCATGCCGCACTGATAAAAATCCGACAGGAATCTGCATTTCTATAAAAAATTGATTATTTGTTTTTTGTATTAATTTAGTTTAGATCGAACAAGAGTTGCAGTTAATATTTTTCTACATATTGAATGTAAACCATATTTTCAATGCTTTGTGAAAGAGAACCAGTTTATAATATTCCGGACGACATAAAAACACCTTGTTTAGAATATTGGTCGATGAATTGAAATCATGGTTCAAGAAACGAATTCATGTGCCGATGTTTTACTATAAAAACATGTAAAACCAAAATCTCGATTAAAAAAGTTGCAACCGGTTACTTACAATGAAACTTCCCCCATTATTGATTTTACAAGTATAAAATGGGTCGACAAAAGACCAGTTTTAATCCTTACAACATTTAAACATAATAGTTGTATCTTGGTTTAATCAGGTGAAAAGAAAAATTATACACAAGTGCTAAAACCACAAGCTATTCTCGATTATAACTTGGTGAAAAAGAGTGTTGATTTTAGTGATCAAATGGCTTCTTACCAAAGTCCAATACGCAAAATTCTGAAGTGGTACCGGAAAGTGGCAGTGGAATTAATATTTAATACCGCAGTAGTCAATGCTTAGTTGCTTAATAATAGAAACCATGAAAAAAGCGACAACCTATCCTTGAGTTCAGACTGGAGCTCGCGAACGCAGTTGCAAATAAAGAAATGTTGTAACCCTTACGACCAGTTACACCCAAAAAATACCATCTCAGGCAAAGCTGTGTAGATAATAAAAAGAGAAGAAAGTGCACAAGATGTTACAAAATTTTAAGAAGAAGCATGACTAGAAGAAAGGCCGATAGAAAAGTTAAAAAAGTTAAAACATACTGTGAAGAATGTGATGGCAAAACTGCAATATGTCTAGCGTGCACATGAAGCACATTAAAAAACAATTTTACTTATACAGGAACTATTTTTGAGTTAAAAACGTATTGTGCCTCAAGTGCCCTCATAGTATTGGAAGTCGTAAGTTGATAGTTTCTAGTAGTACGTTTTTATTGTTAATTACCTTTGTAAAAGTGATTGTGAGTTATAGTATTTGTAAAAAAATGGATGTAAATAATGTGCCTTCGACATCTAAAAAGCTAAATGTGAATATAAACGTAGATTAACCACTGCTAAATTACAATCATTGTTAAAAGCATCTGACGAGGACGATGTAGATTAAATGAATGGTGGAAGTGACTCTGATTGATTTTGACGAAATACTTGCACCAAGTCGTTCAGAAAAATCAAGGATTGCGTTATATGGGGACAATTAAGATAAACCTTCTGAATGACCACTGGAAAGGTATGGATAACTTCTATAATAGTATTGACTTGACTAGACAATTGCTCATAGCCAATATTAAGAAATAACCGAATAGACAATCCCCACTTGTCAAAGAAACTAAAAAAACGCGAAGAAACGTGTATCAAAAACATGAAATGTATATTCAGAATTTGGTTATCAGATGGTTAGAACTAGATCAAGAAGAGGATTGGTATCTGAGAAAGTTAAATTTGGACAAAATCTCTTGAACTTCTATTTCCAAAAGGTGTGCAGTTACTAGATGTCTACTAAAATTTAAAACAAGATTTTCACAAAAATAACAATAACTCTTTAATCTGGTTTGTTTTGATGCAGTCGAAGTAGATGGGGCTGTACTTGTATCCATTTTTACTATTTGATTAATTTCACAATTAACTTCAACTATCGGAATTATTATTTCAATGCTTAGATTCAGTTGGTCTGGACACGTATGACATTAGATTGCTTAAAAATCTTTACTACAATCAGACCGCTTGTGTTAAGGTGGACCAAGAGGTTTCAGCTAAAGTTCCTATCAAACGTGGTGTCAGACAGGGATGTGTTATGTCACCGATGTTGTTTAATGCCTACACTGAACCAGTTTTTGAAATAGCGTTAAATAATCGCCGCGAAGGTGTTAAGATCGGTGGTGAAATTATTAACAACATCAGATACGCCGATGACACCGCAATAATGACAGAGAGTCAAGAAAAGCTTCAAACCCTGTTGAATGCTGTAAACAACGAATGCACTGAAAAGGGCTTAACAATCAACGCAAAAAAAACAAAATGGATATCTGGGTAGCTGGATTGACTGCAGGGTTGAAAGTGACGAGGAAATTTCGACCAGAATAGAACTCGCACGGAAAAACTTTATTAACTGGCGTTCTGTATTATGCAGTAGAAGTCTGTCGTTGACCACACGTCTAAGAGTATTGAAGTGCTACGTCTGGTCCACTTTGTTCTATGGATGTGAAACCTGGACAACAAAAATAAAAAATCTCAACAAATTAGAAGCGTTTGGGTTATGGTGTTACCGTCGCATGCTCAGAATCCCGTGGACAGCACACATATCTAACGAACGCGTGCTAGAGACCGTGCACAAAGAGCGAGAATTGATCAACATCATCAAAATGAGAAAGGTCCAATACGTCGGTCATATAATGAGAGGACCTAAATATCGCTTACTTCGGTTAATCATTCAGGGCAAAATCGAAGGAAAACGTTGGGTCGGAAGAAAACAACTGTCCTGGCTGCGTAACATTAGACAATGGACAGGTCGAACGGTCGAGGAACTGTTTCATCTAGCTGCCGACCGAGAATCATTTCATCAGCTTGTCAATATGACGATAGCCAACGCTTGAATACAAGCACGGCACACAAAGAAGAAGATCGGAATGTGATTATGATTATTAACACTTACATTATCTAAGCTTATTTTGTTAATATTATGGATGTCTACATCTATTTCATCGGGAACGTTTTGATTTCGTTTATCAACTTCTAGACCTTGGACCTTAAAAAATCATATTACATTAAAGACTGTTAACATACAATTTCAACAGCTATGTCACCTGAAGCACTTGTGCTTTCTTATTGCTTTGGCTTTCCTTGTGAGTTATTCTGTGTGACTTAGTCCAACTTTCCTAAAATTTAGAGTGTTAGTACTATGTAAAAATTATATATTTACCTGATTTACCTCTAAATTATCGCTACTTTGATTACTTGGCGAATACGCAAGATCCTTTTCAGAATCGTAGAATGAATTATAAAATAATATTATGTTAAGGTATTTACATGTAAATTATATTTTTATTGTAATTTCGTATTATTTAATTAAATATTGTAAAAGAAGAGAAGATTTCATCAAAGAGTACAAGACAGAAGACAAGAAGAAAGAAGAAACCCAAGGATTTATTGTGAAAGACGCACACTCTAATAGTCAATGTTGTAAGCCCGCTCCCGTACGAAAATAATTCTGATTCAGTTTATTTGCTGATTCCTGTTCAAAAATATCCCCTTTAAATAAACGAGAAGGCTGCCGAAAGAAATTTTTGGGCAGAAATTGAAACAATTTTTTTAAACAAATTCAAAAGATTACCTTTTTGCACCGGAAAATACTTTTTTATGTTTGGGTCATTTTAAATAAAAAAGATTTCTTGTCATTTTTAAAAGTTTTAAAAATTTCTTAAGAAGTTGACAGGTTTCGAGTTATTAGCGACTTAAAATCTGAAAAATGCGAAAATACGCATTTTCGAGGCTTAACACTCATGTAAATTATTATTTTTGAGGTTGCCAAGTGCCTAAATTGAAGTTTAAACATTCAGTTTCACGATTCTGGCGAATAATCGCGGCTTATTTCAATTTAGACCGTTGTTTTTTAATTGCTAATTATGCGCGTCCAATAGACGTTTAAGTAAAGACTTTTAAAATAATAATTTACATTTAGTTTTTAAGTTTTTAAGCCTCGAAAATGCGTATTCTTGTATTTTTCAGATTTTAAATTGCTTATAACTCAAAAACTATCAACCTTTGAGAAAAATAAAAAGAGACCTTCTTCTGTTTAAAATGACCCAAAAAAAACTAAATAAATATTATCTGGAGCAAAAAAAGATAAGCTTTTGGCGCCCTTCTAATTTGTTAAAAGTAGACATTTTTGAACAGGAATCCGCAAAGAAACCGAATCAGAAATTTTTTCATACGGGAGCGGCCTCACAACATGGACTGTAAGGATATACTTTTCTAAAGGCGAAGAAGTTACAACCCTGAATTATCCAATATGATGACGATGTATAGAAAGACTATACATATTTGTTAAATTATATTAACAGCTTTAAGTTGTTACTGTATTTTGAAATTGTACGTTTCAAACAAATAAATTTAAATTTCTGAAGGTTTCTAAAGGTTCTGAAACTATTGTCTTGTGGCATGTTTAATTTAAGTGTTATGTTTATATGGGATTAGCCACAGTTGTTTTTTAATTATAAATACATTATTATCTAAAAAATACTGATTTTTCGATTTGCACTACGGAAATCATTCACAAAGAAAGATTAGATAAAATTAAAATAAATTTTATTGCGAAAATTTTTTTTAAACACGTTTTCGGCTATGAATTTTGTAATTATTTTTTCCGCAATTTCTTATTATTGTAGCGAGATTAAATAAAACGAGCGGTTTGAATTTATATAAATATATTTATTTATAAGTTTACAGTTCGGTACTCTTTTATCAACTAAAACTCTACTCCTAACATCGTTACATATATATACCAAAAGTATTATTCTCGAATCTTGTGTGGTAGTCCCACCTCTAATTCGTCTCATCGAAAGCGCATCGAAGACGGGCGATATTGAAATGCCAATTCTTGTGTTTTCTAGATTTATCCTTCTAAGAATTATGACGTATCGGAGATAGGCTAGTTCGTTACACTGCTCCCCTCTTAGATCTGAGCGTCCCGATCAGCAATTCCAGATGTAGGCCCAGGATGGCGGAATCAACAGAGCTCTCCAGCTCTGCATGAACCCCTCAAGAAGAAATAACAGTCTACAGACTTTGAAGGACACGATCTCTTCGGGTTAATACAACACACAGTAATTCGTACGCCGGTTTCTCGGAAGATCACTTCAAGCATGCTTCTGACAATCTTCCAATCCAGATTTTCTGGTGCATGGCCTATCTTGGGTAAGGCCAAATTCTTGATGTCATAATTGCACACGATTTTCTTCAAAGTAGCTAGAGCACGCCATACATCCTTGTAGCTTGCCCTTCCTGTATACGACTTCCTGGTCACCATATACAGCAAAGATCGAGGACCATCTTCTAATCTCAGTACCCTTCCAACTTTAGGCTGCTGGTTTTTTAACTCGTCCAAACGACCGAACTTCCTATAGAATACAGATGAGATTCCTTTAGTCATCTCAAGATCTTGGGCAACACAGTGGGCTAGAGAGACGTTATGCGGAACACTAAAAAGATCCTGCTGAACTTCTGTCGTCACACCGAATCTAGAACTCTTTCTGTCTGCGTAACTTGACATTCACTAATTCACTAAAGCTTGGTCACCGGTCATCTTTGATCTCATGTTGAAGGGTTCGTACTTCTTCTGTTTCATTTGAGCCAGCATATGGTGCAAGACGATTTATGTGAACTACTTTTGGTTTACCTTTCGGCAACTTCTTAATTCGGTATATTACGTCATTTATTCTCTTTTTAATTTCATACGGACCTTCCCATTGTCTTTGCAGTTTGGGAGACAAGCCTCGACGACGTTGTGGATTATAAAGCCAAAAAAGGTCACCTACTTCATAGCTTTCATTCTTGCATCGAGAATCATATTGATCTTTCATTCTGTCACTGGCTAACTGGATGTGTTGTCGGGCAAGTTCATGAATGTTATCCATTCTTAACTTCAGACGGTCGACATAATCTTCGCTTGCAACATGTTCTTCGGAAGGTCTGCAGCCAAACTCTAGGTCGCAGGGCAAACGAACTTTACGACCTAACATCAGGCAGACTGTAGTCTGACCTATAGTTTCATTCACGGCCGAGCGGTAGGCCATTAGGAATAAATGAATGTGCTGGTCCCAATCTCTTTGATGTTCTGATACAACTTTGGACAGGTGTTTATCAATCGTTCGGTTCATTCTCGCGACCATTCCATCTGATGCAGGGGTGTCATTCTGGTCTTATTGACACCAATCAATTTACAAATGTTTTGGAAAAGGGTTGACTCGAAGTTTTGCCCTTGGTCGGAGTGGATCTCCAAGGGAACACCAAATCGGCTAAAGAATTCTTTAAAAATAATACATTTCGTAAAATAATCCATGGCTACCAGGATATATTTATTTCCATCATTTGTCTCTGGAAGTGGACCTGCAATGTCGATTGCTACTTGTTCAATAGGACTACCAACATTGTACTGTTTCATGGGTGCCCTGTTTTTACCAACTGGACCTGTGGCAGATTGATAGTTAACCTCCAGCCACACATGGGTTGACAACTATCAATCTGCCACAACCATTACTGGTTGCACACATTTCACATTTCCGGCACCATCTTCTTACATCATCTTTACAGTTCACCCAATAGAACCGTTCTCGAACCTTTTGCAGAGTCTTCGTAATACCAAAGTGTCCACCTGATGCACCGTCATGCAACTGACGCAATACTTCTGACACTTTACTTTTAGGTACAATAAACTGAAGCTTAGTTTCTGTACCATCATCGTTCTCAAAGGTTCTATACAGAAGATCATCTTTCAGCATTAGGCAATTCCATTGGCTCCAGTAACACTTGACTTCTGGACTACATGCACTAATGTCTTGCCAAGAAGGTCTTTCACTTCGACGCATCCAATCCAGTAGTCTTTTTATACATGGATCATCTGCTTGAGCGTCTTGTAGCTGTTGAGGTTGCCATTGATCATTAATGACGGTGGTTCGTCTCACGGGGCAAAGTCGTTCTTCTAATTTAAGACAGTAATTACAATTTGCACTGCGTGGCCGTCTCGAAAGGGCATCAGCATTTGAATGAACTCTGCCAGATCTCGATCTCTTAATCATATTCTTGTAATCGTTCTAACCATCTTGCCATCTGGCCCTCTGGATTACGGAATTGTAGAAGCCATTTTAAAGCAGCGTGATCCGTGCGAAGAAGAAACTTTCTGCCATACAAGTATCGCTGATCAGGCCATTTGTAAGTGTTCGAAAGCTCTTTGACACTCTTCGCTCCATGTATATTCTTTGCCTTCTTCTGTCAACTTTGTTAATGGCTTGGAGATGTTGGCAAATCCTTTGACAAAACGTCGGTAATATGTACATACGCCAAGAAAACTTCTAATTTCGTGTTTATCTCTTGGTACTGGCCAATCCTTAATTGCTGCAAGTTTTTCAGGATCAGCTTTTACACCATTACTTGCTACAATATGTCCCAAGTACTTAATTTCTCGTCGAAACAAGTAACATTTCTTCGGACTTAACTTCAAATTCGCTGCCCGCAATCGTTGAAAGACTTCTGTCAGATTATTGGCATGTTCATCAAAGGATCTTCCAACTACAATTACATCATCCAAATAAACCAGGCATGTTTTCCATGTTAGACCTCTTAAAACTCCCTCCATTAATCTTTCAAATGTGGCCGGGGCATTACATAAACCAAAGAGCATAACTGTGAACTTCAAAAGCACTTTTCAGATCGAGTGTGGAGAACCAACGAGAACTAGAAAGTGTATCCAAAGTATCGTCTATTCTTGGCAAACGATAACTATCTTTTTTAGTTACCGCATTGAGCTGTCGGTAGTCAATAGAAAAACGTGTTGAACCATCTTTCTTCTTTACTAGCACTACTGGTGATGTCCATGGACTGTTTGATGGTTCAATTACCCCTTGTTTGTTCATATCTTTGATGATGTCTTCGGCTTCATCTCTTTTCGCAAATGGAAGTCGTCTAAGTTGTTGTCTGATTGGCTGAGCGTCTCCGGTATTAATTTTATGCTTTACTATGCTTGTTTTGCCATTATCCTTCTTATCAATGGCAAAAACATCTTGAAATTCTATCAACATAGACTTCACTTTTTTAGTTCGTTCATCATCAAGATCTTGGCACGTTTTAATCATCGTCTCAACAAGCTCCTTTGGATACTTAGATTTCGACGGTTTCTCATTAGTATTCATGGAACAAATCGAAGCCACGGGAACACACTGTCCGATCAAAGTTCTTTTACTTAACTTAATAGCAGTTCGCTTTAATTTCATAACTCTTACAGGAACGACATCTCGAATTCTCACCAAAGCTTTTGCCGTTAGGAACTCGGCATTGTTCACATCTTTGACCATCCTTAAATTACCGGATATTGTTATGTCACAAGTAGTTATTAAGCTGATAACATCCTCTTTGTCTTCATGAAATGGCAACTCTTCACCACTGATCTCGAGAACTCCATCTTTGACATTCAATACAGCCCCAACTTTCCTTAGTAAAAGAGGTGTGACAGAAAAATTGAAGCCTTTTGATAGAGCTTTGGTAGCTGAATCGGATATGTGAATATCTGAGAAATTGCGGACAACAGTAGAAGGTTGTTGATTCGAAATGGGCTTTGGAGTTTGTTCTTTCAATCCCAACTGAGAAAATCATTTGTCAAACTGAAGAAGCTATTTCTCATCTTCCTTCCAAACAAGCCGAAGTCGCCAGACAAGATGTCGCCAGAATTTTCCGTACTTCCAAACCCCCACCGTCAAATATCAGTCTTTCAGAAAGACGCTCCAAAGATGATAGGTCATCTGAAATTAATTCAATAAGACAAACACTCTTACAAAACGGCTACCACAAAACCCAAATCAATAAGAGCATTCAAAAACATCTAAACCCCATTCCATCCAAAAAAGAAACCTTGCCGCCGGATCAACCCAAAATCTTTCTACCTTTTATTAAAGGTGTCACTGATAAGATCAGTAGAACTCTTCTTCCTCTAAATATCAAAACCATCTTCACTACTCACTCCAAGTTGTCCAATCTCGTCAGATCCGTAAAAGACCAAATCCCTAATGAAGACCATGGTGTCTACGAGATACCCTGTTCCAGTTGCCCACGTACATACATCGGACAAACAAACCGACGAATCCATAACCGTATTTACGAACATTCTATATCTGTCAAACATTCCGATACTACTTCAGCCCTAGCCCAACATCATATTCAAACAGGCCACAAAATAGATTTCGAAAAAGCAAAAACCATCGCCCCCATTCGCTCCTTAACATCGAGAATCATTCGTGGAAATCTATCCGAACATATATATATATATATATATATATATATATATATATATATATATATATATATATATATATATATATATATATATATATATATATTAACTATTTATTGTCTATTGGTTATTGGTTAACTATTTATTATCTCGAGCTTTCAATTGTGTTAACAATTAATATCAAGAGCTGCTAAAAAAGACAAAATATCTTACAAAGTTGAACTAGAAAGAAAAAAAATTTTTGTTAACTCACCAAATAAAATTAGTTTGGTTAATAAAATTGCTGCAAATACATTTCAAAAAGAATTAATTCTTTTTGAATTGATGTGGTCGTTTTTTCTAGATAGGTAGTGGGATCGTTTGGGACGCGCTTGTATTCTGTGGAATTAAGAAGTTCGAACATTTTGTCGAAATGATTAGAAGAATTAAGAATGACGGTGGCATTACCTTTGTCGGCCGGAAGGATGACAATGTCAGAGTTGTTATAAAGTTCTTTGAGGGCGCGTTTTTCTGAAATACTGATATTTGACGGTGGGGTTTGGAAGTACAGAGAATTCTGGCGACATCTTGTCTGGCAACTTCGGTTTGGTCGGAAGGAAGATGAGATATAGCTTCTTCCGTTTGACAAATAATTTTCTCAGTTGGGATTGAAAGAGGAGTGACAGAAAAATTGAAGCCTTTTGACAGAGCTTTGGTAGCTGAATCGGATATGTAAATATCTGAGAAATTGCGAACAACAGTTGTTGTTCGAAAGGTTCTTGATTCGAAATGGGCTTTGGATTTTGTTGAGAGATAAGTTGGTCCATTTTGCGTTTCTGGGTTTGGGTTTTGTTGTCAGAAATGTGTTGAGCTTTTTGGTGAGAAATACGATCGAAAGTGTCCCATAATAATGGATGGATATTAAAGAAGTGGATGTCATTGTAAATTTTGAAACCCGTTTTGGAGCCATTTTCAAGAGTGATGATACGGTTCGGTTCGACTTCGGGGTTTCAATCTGCCTACTCCCCTCACTCGAGACGTACCAGTATCGTGTTCTACGATAAAATGATAAAATGAAGCAAATCAAATTATAATACAAATATGTTATTAGCAAGAAACTTAAATGACGAGTGAACAATAATGTTAAAGTCCTAAATTTATAATCTTCCTACAAAATGTGGTGTCAGCATTTCCCATGAAGGCCAGCTTTGGTCAGAGTTTGATGTCCGTGCATGGTCAGCTATCTCTATGGGAACGCTTGCTGAAAGATGATGAAATAGGAAGTGATATTGCGAAACCAAAGTGTCGGTAACCCTTAAATGGTTCAAGGTGACTATTTTCACATATAACAGCTCCCCTCATTAGTGAAAAGTCGATGCCTTGCTTCGACTTTTAAAGTTCAATTGGGGTTTCTGATACTTCTTCATTTTCTGGGCGTACGTCTGATCTTCTTTTAAAGGTTAATCCTTTAAGTTTCTGTTTAATGGAACTGCTACGATGTGGTGAAGGTGGAGGTGAGTCCTGCGAATAGTTCATGACAAGTCTTGGATATCTTTTGGGTCTACATTTGCAGAAGATGTATACAAAAACTAGAATGATAATTAATGGTAATGAGAATATAGTTAACCAAGGCAAATGTTCTTCGATGAATGGTTGGTTCATGATTCGGTCGAGTTCTTCTGAATATTGGTCCAGCTTGTTGTGCAATATTTAAATCATCTGAATTAATCTTATTAAGTTGTAATGGTTTCAAATTGGTATGTGGTTTCTTCTTTCGAAATGGTCACAACATCTGTATGGAACATTAACTGGATGAATTCTGCAGGTTATATTTGGATATTTATCGATTTGATCTCTGGCGTGGACTCTAGTACTTCCAATAAATGCTTTACATTCGGGTAGTAATCTTAGAATTGTGTTTACTTTGATTGTCTGGGTACTGATATCTTTTCTTTCACACTTGATTGTAACTGGTAATGGATCGGATACTGTTATTAACCATAAATTTCTGTCAATTTCTTGCACATTGTATGTAATCTTGTGCTAAAAACGTTGACATCTGACAAGTTTTTGGTAGAACGCTAACTGGTTTCAATAACTGAGCTTCACATATAGTATCACTGTCTATTGGATAGGGAAGAATATCTGTGCACATTCTCTGGTTTGGACTAATTGATTTGCATTCTTCTGTGTTTCGGGGTAATACATATGAAATTGAATCATCATCTCGTGCTAAATACTTATGTATTGTAGAAAGTGTATGAAAAAGACCAGTTTAATATATATAAATACAATATAAACGATATAAGGTATAGATTTCGGGATCGACTAGTGGAATTTCTAGGACGAATACAATTTTTGAATCGAGTTGATATGCTTGAAGTTCTATTATATCAATATACTGGGCTATATTTGATGTATAAATAGGCAATGGTAATACATTATTTTGGAATGATTGTGAGATGGCATTCAAAATGTCATTAAGATAATTTTCTAAAAATATGTAGCTTTCCATTAACGATTCACACAAATTTAAGGTTTGTAATTGTGCGCGGTAAAATGATATGTCGTCAGCAATGTCTATAAAAGTGGTTTCGATATCGTTTATGTCTTTGTTAAAACTTTCTTCGTCTATTTGTAATTTTTGGATAGTAGTGTTAAAAGATTTTATGACAGAAGTTGTAACAGAAGTTTGGTTCTTTAGGAGTGTTTCTATTTGATTTTCATCTGTAGTGATCCTATTTATACATTGTTTGAAATATACACCGTCTGATTTCCACTAATAGATTTTTATAAGGTTCCAACACCATTGATTAATCCTCGTTTTTGGCGTGGATTATAGGCTCGTGTGTCGGCAGTTACTTCTCTATATTTTAAATTTACGGAATTTGAAATTTGTCTTATCAAACTAATGTGTGTTTGTACTTCGGATTGAAATGCAAGATTCCTTGGTGTATCGGCATTAGTACATCTATCTAGCAAGTTTTCTAAAATTCTGTCGTTGTTGGATATGGCAGTTTTTATAGGGAGCAATTCCTGGCAAACAAGTAATGTCCATTTATCGTTAGATATTCGAATGGTACCTTCTTCATGATAGAAGATTCCGACTGTTTTATTAATAGGAGAGAGGTGAAATTGGGAGTAGGCGACTGAAAATAGTCCATAGAATCTGTAAAGAAGAAACTTATTCAAAGTATGGTTTTAACCTGTCAAAATTTACTTTAGAAGTTTGATTTGTTTGGGGATATAGGATAGTGGCAGAATTTGTAAATATTTATTGAATTTGAAAAGGTCCATTAAATAAATTTTCAGATTTTGATTTTATTTGGGATTCTTTTACGTATACTTTGTCGTAAGGTCGTACAAGAGCGTCGTACATGAAAATAACTTCACTTCACGCTCAACTGTACTATCGACAATCACTACACATGACACTCACGTCTTATTGGCTACAGCCAAAGTTCACATTTATCCAGTAAATGGACGACCTATTCTAGCCAGAGCCATTCTGGACTCTGGAAGTCAAAGTTCATTTATCACTGAGTCACTAGCTAAATCAATAGGATGCAAACGGCCTCCTTCCAGTCTGCATATCTCGGGAATCCTTAATGATAGTAATGTCATTAAGGAAAGAGTTACAATAGATATCTTTCCTCGCAATTCTTCTGCTAAGCGGTTTACTCTTTCTTGTGCAGTAATACCTTCTATTACAAATTGCTTGCCTCAGATAGCCATTGACATAAGAAAGTTTAAAATTCCCTCTCATATATTAAATAGGCTGGCCGACGAAGATTTCGGTCAACCAGCTGGCATTGATTTGCTCATAGGAGCTGATGCTTACTATGAGCTGTTGCTACCAGGACTTGAAAAGTTGGGGAAAGGATTGCCCTCTCTTATACAGACACAGCTAGGATGGGTTGTGTCTGGCTCTGTACCACTCAGCTATCTTAAACCCCACTTTCAACCTCACCCAAAATCGTACACATTTCACTCGACCCTCGGTTTTCAAGAAACCGAGGAATCACTTAAGAAAAACCCTTGGCTGTCTGTTACAAACTCTCGCGGAAGAAACATGGTGCTTTAATAACAAAATTTGTGATTTGATTCTCAGAGCGTGTCTCTCTCAAGTGTTTAGCAACAAGAAAATTTGTCTCCGCGATTGTGAAACTAATAATTTTGTGTAACCACGTATATTGTCACATATAGTACTCACTAGGTTGTGTTACTTATAATACATTAAGAAATAAAAGTTAGTTGTAAGTTACTAGTGTTCTTTACGTACCATAGAAAAATAATACAGTCCACTTAAAAACCCAAAGAATACCGGCGGTATAAGTTAGTTGAAGATTGAAAGCACGTGGAATCACATATAATTCCACCTCAAACGCCGGTAATTTCTCCATGGTCTATCTTCGAACCGGATGGATGATTCTCCATGATTAGCTCTTTACAATTGAAGCCCAATCGAGTTGGAAGGTGCACAGCAGCCGCAGGAAGCAGACGCAAGTAGACATAGGCCTCCCCGAAAGCCTAGTGTATCGAGGTAAACTCTTTCCTTAATAAACAAAGTGCAGTGATAGCATTAAACACATATAATTATAAGCAGATTGTTTACTCAGAAGTGAATATAATTAAGTAATTTGGAACATAATTTAGATTGTATAAATTTGAGAAAGCTATGCCGGTCTGGAATGTTTTTTGTATGTTTCAGGTGATGCTACGAGAATAATAAAAGCTACAAATTAGTTGTTTTATTCTGCATGTCTTTATTTATTTCATCGTAAACCAGATTGGCATATGCATTATTATAATTATGTATTTAACAGTAATATAGAACCGTAAATTATCAATTAAGCTATCACTCTTCTCATGATATTTTTTGATTCTGTTACAGTGCGAGTCACAAAGTTGCAATTTAAATATAATTTAATTCTTCATTTTTACTCTTAATAGAAAACTTAATTTATATATTGCTGCATAGTATATTTTAAAGTAAAATTTATTTATATTGAATAATTCATTTTATTTTGTATACTGTTATTCTTATTTGGATTTAGCGAGAATACTTCTCTTTATTTCGCGTTCTGTGTCTTGTTCAGCATTTGCCCGTTTGTATTTCAATAGAAGTGTTGTTAAAAAAAATATATACCTCTCTGCATCTCTCTCTCTCTCTCACTCTGTGTCTTATCTTTGTATTTTACTCGAAGGGTTAGGTTAGTTTAGCAAAAAATACTTCTCTTTCTTAGTATTCTTATTATAAGTAGTTCTTAGTAAATTCTCAGTTAACTCGTTGTTTGTAAATACAAACATGGACACTCTTAAGAAAAAGCGTAGTACTTACAAGGCGCAATTCACCCGCATAGAAAAGTGGTACAGCGCTAATACCTCTTGTGATGATAAACATCAGTTGTTGTCTCGTATAGACCTTCTCAAGGAGAACTTAGCTAAATATGACTCCATTCAAAATGAAATTGAGTTACTGGACTCACCTAGTGACTCAGAGGACAGAGAGGAATATGAAAATAAATGTCTGGATCTAAAATGTACCCTACAAGCTCAAGTCGAAGCCTTAAATCAAGTGTCTTCCCGACCAGATCCTGATCATTTCTCTCGTAGTGGCCACTCTCATATAAATATTAAGCTACCAAATATTCACTTACCCACATTTAGTGGAAATTGCATCGAATATCCTTCGTTTATCGACTTATTCAGAGCCCTAATTGTCAATAATTCACAGTTATCATCAAATGTTGAGAAATTCTTTTATTTAAAATCATATCTAAAGGGAGAAGCGTTAAAGCTAATTGATAGGTTGCCGGTAACTGATGATAATTTTGTCATAGCTTTAGATTTATTACACAGCCGGTATAGTAACCAACGGCAGATAATCCGCTCATATTATCAGCAGTTACTAGCCACTCCTACATTGCAAAAATGTACTTCGCAATCGCTGAGACAATTCGTTGCAAATTCTAAGGCAATTTTGGATGCCTTAGATACGGTAAAGTTAAGTAAAGCAGAATTGTTTGAATCCTTACTTGTTCATTTATTGGAACAAAAACTTGATTATAGCACTCGCCGCTCATTTGAAGAGCAAGTTTCAGTGAATCAGCTTCCTTCTATTGATGACTTTTTCTATTTTTTGAGTAACCGTTGTGTTGTTCTGGAAAATATCAACTCTGAGAATAACATTGCGGCCCAACAACCCACGTCTAAAGTGACTAGATTTCAAGGTAATGACCATTCTCACCCAAGTAAGTTTAAGGTAGCTTTTCACTCACAATCAAACCCCTCCAGTCAAATGGATTCAAAATCAAAACCATATACCTCACAGCCCAAAGGATGTGGTTACTGCTCGCAGCAAAATCACCGCATCTACTCATGCACTAAGTTTTGTTCATTGCCTGTATCTGATAGAATTGAATATTCAAAGGCCAATAAGCTCTGTTATAACTGTTTAGGTAGTAAGCACTTTTTACAAAACTGTGGTTCAAAGTCTTCCTGTTCCCTATGCCACTCGAGGCACCATTCTCTTTTACACAACACTCGCAGCTCAGCAGCTAACACTCATACTCCAATTGAGCCCTCTAATCACTCACTCAACCACGGAGAGTCTTCCACTCGTTCTATATCTCATACTCTCCTGACGACTCAGCCAGAAATTGACCAGTCCAGCGTCATAAACAATTAAAATAATACAGTCCACTTAAAAACCCAAAGAATACCGGCGGTATAAGTTAGTTGAAGATTGAAAGCACGTGGAATCACACATAATTCCACCTCAAACGCCGGTAGTTTTCTCCACCGATTTTAAAATCAGGGCGTTGTGTTGAAATATTTTCAACAAATCTTTCTTTAGCTTTTTCCTTTGCTCTTTCTGTTTTCTCTCTGGCTACTTTGTAAAAGTATTCCATACGGTTATTAAGGTCTCTAACATATTTGCTAATTAGGCTTTTTTGATGATATAAAGTTTCTGGTGGTCGTCCTGCAGTATGTTCAAAGACTAGTTCGTACGGCTTAAAACCGAGTGTCTTGTTTTTTGTATTATTGTAACATATCACTGCATAAGGCAGGATCACTAATGAGTAATCATTGGGATTTTCGGATCATTTCTGATAGTGTGGCATGGAATCTTTCTACAGATCCATTGGATTGTGGATGATTTACACTAGAAAATGTTAATTTTATATCATAGAAGTTGCATAGATCTTTAATTATGGCATTTTCGAATTCTTGACCACAGTCACAATGTATTCTTAAAGGTGTTCCGTAATGTTGGAAAAATAGAAGGAGTGTACTCGCTACGGTGACTGCCTTTTTATCAGTGAAAGGGTATGCCTGAGTGAATTTAGTTAGTTCATCTCTAATGGTTAATGCATAGTTTCTATTTATGCTTTATTTGCTCGGATCATTTCTGATAGTGTGGCATGGAATCTTTCTACAGATCCATTGGATTGTGGATGATTTACACTAGAAAATGTTAATTTTATATCATAGAAGTTGCATAGATCTTTAATTATGGCATTTTCGAATTCTTGACCACAGTCACAATGTATTCTTAAAGGTGTTCCGTAATGTTGGAAAAATAGAAGGAGTGTACTCGCTACGGTGACTGCCTTTTTATCAGTTAAAGGGTATGCCTGAGTGAATTTAGTTAGTTCATCTCTAATGGTTAATGCATAGTTTCTATACACGGTTCACAATTTGTCGATAGCTCACTACAAGTTTAACCCTAATTAGAGAGCTGAAATACAGAGAGGATAGGTAATACGATATAATAGTAAAAACCAACCTGAAACTGGCGGTTTAAGATGTTTTCGACTAACCCACCTTGTATCTGAAATAATACAATACCTTATAATCCTATTACGAAGGTATATTAAAAGGTTACAGATGTGTTACACCAGTGTCGTAGAGTATATGATTGAAACATTTTTTTGAACTAAATAAATATATTTTTTAAATTGTACTTATGTAAATTGTATTTTTTAATAAAACTTCTTTATTTTATTCAAAAATAAAAAGTTTCTTGCCATTTGTAAAAGATACATTTATTTAATTAAGGGGAAAGGCGCCAAATGTCGCCTGGCATAATTTCCAATGTGTTTTAAATGTATCCATTATTTTCGAATTCGTAGAAAACTAATAAATATTTTTGAAAAATTTAAACGCAGAATGAAAGATTACATTATTACTGAGGGCAGAAAGTCCCTGAAAACTTCTACAATGTTTATTTTAATATGTTATGTAACAGGGGTGAAAATAAAAGAGAAAATATAGTATAATTTTTAATTGAAAATATTGCATGCAAAAGAAACTTTTTATTTATTCTAATAAATATTTCATTTTGCCTTTAAATTTTTCAAAAATGCTGTTTAGTTTTCTCAGGATTTGAAAAAAAAATGGATACATTTAAAACACATTGAACATTTTTACAGGCGACATTTTGCGCCTTTCCCCTTTAATACCTTACGATTACAACTATTATTACTT
The DNA here is from genome assembly GCF_040954645.1 of Diabrotica undecimpunctata. Classification (NCBI taxonomy): domain Eukaryota; kingdom Metazoa; phylum Arthropoda; class Insecta; order Coleoptera; family Chrysomelidae; genus Diabrotica; species Diabrotica undecimpunctata. The sequence goes on from NC_092810.1 coordinate 77,101,650, forward strand.
ACCTTATATAATTACGATTAGAAAACTATTCAAATTCAAAATAAATAGGATCAACTTCGGAATCCGAGTCATCTTGAGGGTTAATAATTAGCGGTTGTGTCTCTACGGTCGCATCAATTATGTTATCAAGATCCCACATTTTTTGTTCTTCTTCTATTACATGCCGTACTGCATCTTTCCAGTTTTGTTCTGTAATATGTTGTAAAGACTCGTATAACAATCACGTACAGCTTGTATTTTATATAACGTATTTTTACTAGCCACATAACTTTTCATTTGTGCCCAAATGAGTTCAATTGGATTTATTTCGCAGTGGTAGGGTGGAAGTCTAAGGACTGTAATGTTTCGCCTTTCCGCCATTTTGTCAACTACGTATTCCTTGAACTTAGATTTGTGTTGTTGGGCAATTTTTAGAAGTTCTGCTTTTACCATTCCATCTTCGTAAGGCAGATACTTATTCCGCAGCCAGTCAAGAATATCCTGTTTCTTCCACGGAGTCGTTGGAAGTCTTTCTACTAGTCGTGAATGATAAGGTGCATTATCTAATACTATAATTGAATTTGGTGGTATGTGTTCAATCATCTGCTCAAAATACTCTTCGAAAACATCAGCTGTCATCTCCTCGTGATAGTCTTTTGTGCTTTTGGACTGAAATTCCAACAAACCATGCTTAACAAATCCTTTTTCACTGCCAATGTGAGAAATTATTAATCTACTGCCTTTACCAGAAGGTGGGGAGATACCAGTAGACCAACCTTCCATAAAGGCTTGCCTGGAGCTTAATATATTTTTATCTGACCAATTTTTTTTTAGAGTATGACCTGAGTTTACCCACGTTTCATTGTGGTAGAAGATGGGCCTTCCTTCAGCCCGGAATTTTCGTATGGATCTAGATAATTTCTTCTCCAACATATTATCTCCCCCCGGTCAATCAAAAGTGATTTTCAGTCTGATTTCTCCCACCGGAAATTTAATTCTTTTAAAACTTGCCACAATTTAGTTCGTCCGATATGAGGCAAATCCGGGTCGTCTCTAACTTCTTGTAAAATTTTGTTTAGGTTTGGTATTTCTTTTTGAAAAAAAAAAAATCCATGAATTTTCCTTCGAATACCATTTTTGGCAAATTCATCAATTTCAATAGGCTTTTTCCCTCTCTTTAAGTGTTCGTTTGTGTTTTTGTTAGCTATACCGTGTTTTTTTCTTTCTGATAGGAACCTATACCAACCAGTCATGTTGGCACAACTTTCGACTATGTTGCGAACAGTGTTTGTGGGATTCTGAGAAATCAGAGCATCGTGAACATTCAGGACAATAGTCTTCTCTCTTGGTGAATAGACAGACTTACTGACTGTACGCAACAATACCGGTGTAAAACTTGATGATGTTGATGATGAAGCCATCACAAACAATCCAACAAAACGAGCACGAGCGAAAGGTACGTATATGTCCGTAGGTATATGGAATAAAAAATCACTCACGCACTGCATATAATTCGCAAAAGAAATATTCGAGACGCTAATTACTGCCGTAGACGCGGACACACCGACGCGACGAGCCGTAAATTACATGCGATCAAAAACGTACTAAACAAAAAAATTGTTTTCGTTCGTAATAACTTCACCCTTTTAAGTTAAGTTTCGAATATAAACTGAACAAACGAGGCACGTGGCCAAAGCATACCTATTATATTATTAAAAATCTGGGGAATTCCATCCTAATTATCTTGCAACGAATAGTACCTTCGGATATGAATTCCAGGTTTTCTAGTAAAGTGATTAAACGCGAAGATTAGTATTGAAATATCCAAAGAGATAAGGTATTCTTATTTACAAAATTGTTAATGGTTAAATTCTTATTTTTATTAATATAATATAATTACATAACAGCCGTGAAAGTTTTAATTGTTTTTTTGCTAAATATATTAGTATTAAAATATTATTAATATTATATATATAACAGTATTAAAAAATATTATATTATTATTTAATGAATAAACACCTAAGGAACGCCTATGGTTTACGACCGTTTTATGAGTTTGAGGCACATTTCGTGATCTCAACAATTTATGAACGGAGAATAGTGGGATATTCAAATATGTCTATGTTGATCCTTTCAAATGGCGTTTTCGGTGTTTCCGTTATAACTAATGGTCCACTTAAATTTTTTCTGTAAATTTTGACCTTTTGGCAAATTTCACAGGCTTTTATATATTTTTCGACATCTTTTGCTAAGTTCTTCTAATTATATTTTTCTTTTATACGTCTGACGGTTTCGTTTATTCCTCTGTGCAAGTTATTTTTGCCACAATGGTAATGTTCTAGGATTTGTGGGGTTTCGTCTTCACTTGCCTGTTTAATTACATTTTGGCAGGATTTTTAATTTAAGTTCTTTGTCTGCAAATATATATAAAAATATTTCTAGAATGGGAAGTTCGAGATTATTTTCTATGCAATAGGTCTTTGATTCGTCAAATTGTTCTTGGTTCGCATAAAGTATGAGAAATAAGTATGACATTACTCTTTGTGGATCGAAAGGTAATGGGATAATGAAATATTTTCGATCTTTTACGGTTTTACTGGATACGATATTGATCCTTCGGTTACTGTATTCTATATTTTCTTTGAATATGTCACTCATTATTTTTTCTTGCAGGTCCTCAAGTTTAATCTGCCAGAAAAAAGTAAGGATATTCTTGTGAGATTTATCTAACAGTTCTGCGTTTGACGTTTCTATTTTGGAGTAATCGATAATGGATTTTATTCTATATAATTCGAGAAATTTTTCGAATTCTTCGGACATCTTTTCTATTCCTTCTTCTGTGTCCTCTTTTTCTTCTTCGTCTTCTTCTGTCTTGGTTTCATCTCTGTTAGATGCGTGCAGGGCAAGTTTTGATTGAAACGGTGCTCTATTTTGAAATTATATTCTTCAAGTTTTAGGCGCCAGCGTGCTAGGCAGCTTCCTAGGTCTTTGATTGAAAATAGCCATGTAAGAGCTCGATGATCCGTGATAAGAGTAAACTTGCGACCGAAAAGATATGGTCTGAAATGTTTTACTGCCCATACTATAGCTAGTAATTCTCTCTCTATTGTGGAATATTTGGTTTCTGCACTGCATAATGTTCGTGAGGCATAAGCGATTGGCAGATCTTTTCCTAATGCGACTTGTGACAAAACGACTCCAATTGCGAAAGCACTAGCGTCAGTAGTAAGTAGTGAGTAAAAAGGGTTCTTTAAAATTTGGATATATGAGAATTGGGTCTGTCATTAGAATATTTTTGAGATTGTTGAATGCTTCCTTACATTCGGTATTAAAAACAAAAAGGATATCTTTTTGAAGTAATTTAGTCAGTGGTTTGGAAATTTTGGCAAAATTCGGGATAAATCTACGGTAGTAACCTACTATGCCTAAAAATGATTTTATTTCTTTAGTTGTCTTGGGTTCTGGGAAACTTTTTATGCATGATATCTTGGCAGGATTTGTTTTTACTCCGTGTTCAGTTACGAGGTGTCCTAAGTATGCGACTTCTTCTCTTTAGAATTCACATTTATCCGGTTGTATCTTCAGATTTGCTTTCCTTAATCTTATAAATACTTCTGTCATTCGTGACATATGTTCGTGAATGGTGGCTGAATAGATGATTATGTCGTCCATATATACTAAACATCCCTCGTTTTGAATCCCCAAGAGGATGTTATTAATGTGGAAGGAGCATTCCTTAATCCGAACAAATTCGTAATGTCCGTTGTCAACTGAAAATACTGTTTTGTTTGGATATCTTTTGGATCGATTTCAATTTGGTGGAATCCGGACGCCAAATCTAATGTTGTAAAGTACTGACATTTTCCAAGTTGGTCCAACAATTCTGAAATTTGTTTAAGTGAATAACGGTCTTCTATTGTAACTTCATTAAGTTTACGATAGTCAATAACGACTATCCATTTCTGTTTGCCAGATGCGTCAAGTTTTTTGGGTACCACCCACACTGGACTTGACTAGGGCGATATGCTATGCCGAATTATTCCGTGCTCTAGCATTTTGTTGGTTTGTGTCTTTACCTCTTCTTTATGAACCTGTGGATATCTGTAAGATTTCGTATATATCGGTTTCGCGTTGTTCGTTTGGATTGCGTGCTTAATTTCATTTGTGAATGTTTGTGTTGTGTGAAGCTTGTCACCTTCTACGTAAAATATATCTGAAAATTCCGTACAAATGTTTAGAATTTGTTCCTTTTCTTCTGAGTTTAAGTGGCCAATTCTCAGTTGTTCTTTAATTATTTGTTCTCTGTCTATAATTGGATGTTCGCAGTGATTTTCGTCGTAGGTGAAAATTGTCTCCAAGTTTTCTATAGGTTCGATGGAAATATTCGAAAATTCGATTATTTTTGGCATTGCATTAGCATTAATGACGAAAGATAAAAAGTCTCCATTTTCGTCTACATGAACTAATGCGTGAGGAATTCGAACTTTTTCGATTTCTTGGGATGACAGTATTGCGTCTGTATTGGATAGGTTGCATTTTAATTTGAATATTTGTTCTGTTCGGCTATCAATCGAAATTTGGTTTATTTTTTCTTTTATTCGTTTTTTCTCTGGTCTTGGGATGTGTTGTTGATCATGAGTGTTTTCATGAAGTGAGCTGCTATTTTGTTGAGCTTTAATGTTTGTGTTTGATTTCGGATATGTTTGAAAATTATTTGGCGGTACTATTTTTGTAGGAAATGTCACCGGTATATTTTCTGTGATGTGGTAAGTTGTCTGGATTTAAGGTCTATTATGCATTCGTAATGGTCTAGGAAATCTAGGCCTATTATGTCGTCAAAGTCAATGTCTAGATTAAAAATGAAAACTTTGTGAGGGTTGTCATCGGTAAAGGGAATAAGGACAGATTCTGTAATTAAGAGTTTTTCGTCGGTTATGTCTTGAATGGTAATGTTTTCTGAGGATCGGTTATGATAATTTCGTGCAGTATTCTCTTTGAAAACTGTAATTCCTGCACCGGTGTCAATTAGAAGTTTAAAAGTATTCGTAGCGTCATTGATATAATACAAGTTTTTAGAACTCATTGTGTGAAAGGGGCTTACAGGAATTTCTGTTCGGGAACACATTCACATTTGGATCGAAATTGTCCAAATTGAGGGCTTGGATTTGTTGTTGTACGTTCATAATATCGGTTGAAAGATTCGTATATACTGGAGGATGGTTCTGATTGGGTAGCGAAAGAAAATCCTGATAATTTTCTGTATCAGGTGTATCATTGATATAATCAGATGTATCATTGGTATAATCGTAAAAATAGTCAGTTTGAAGATCATCCTTTGTATAATAATCTTCATACGATTCTACGAGATCATCAGGGTATTCATTAAAGACATGGACTCTTTGCTGAAAATTTTGGAAATTTGGATTTCTCTGAATAACAGAGGGGCGATTCTGTGGTTGATTTTGAGAAGGGAAGTTCGATCTCTGTGGGTTTAAATTTTGTTGATTGGAAGAGTGTTGATTTTGATTACTTGGGTAATTTTGTGGTCTACTATTATATTGATTGGAAGGTTTTGGTTATTTTGGTAGTTTTGTGGTCTACCGTTATATTGATTTTGGTAATAAGGAAAACGTGATGAGCGAGATTCGCTGCTTAAATGGCCAATACAACCACAACTTGTGCATTTGGAAAAATTAGATGAGGTTCTTTTCATCGGTTGGAAGGTTTTGGATTATTTTGGCTATCTTTATATGATTTTTGTGCTTCGAAATACGATAACTGAAGTTCACGTCGGATACGGTTACTGGCTTGAATAAGATCTTTAGGGTTACTAGCCCTAATTATTTGTCCTAAGCGGAGTTCTAGTCCAGTTAAAAGAATATTCAAAGCCATAAAGTTAATTAACGTGCATTGAGCGATCTTTTGGTCTTGTGTTAGGCCTGATTTTTGGATTGAGGCGTGCATGTTTGCATTTAGAACTTGTAGTCTGTTGAAAAGGGTTAAGGGTGATTCATTTGATAACTGTCGGAGTCTTTGTAGGTCATGAATTAAAGAAGTGAGATCTCGACTATCTCCGAAATGAAGGTTTAATAAATTTTTGATGTCCGTATATGAAGTTGGTTTTCTAGAGTTTATTAGTTGAGCTGCTTTACCTCTTAGTTTATTTTTAATGTGAATCGTTAATAAGACACGTTGGTCTCCCGAAGACGTTTTAATCGCGCAATAACATGCGTCTAAGAATGTGGGAAGAGAGATTGGGTCTCCATCAAACTCAGGAATTATGAAAAATATTTCTGAAAGTTTGTAGGGTTCAATTTTAACTTGGGTTTGTGAACGTGTTTTAGGCATTTTGACAATAATATGTCAGTGGAAGTATAAAAACAAAATATACAAAAATAAATATGGTAAACTAAAATAAAATATAGTAAAATCGAGTAAAATATGGTAAAATCAAGTAAAATGTGGTAAAATAAAGTAAAATATCGGTGAAAGAATAATATGAAATCAATGAAATGCGTAAATAAAAATGATAAAATAGTAAAAGTATGTAATAAAAAAAATATTTCCTTATTAGAAAATCAGCTTGGCTTGACTTTCTGTATAGTCAAGATTATAAATTGAAAATATGATGTATGTACGATATGTTTGCAAATATTAAAATAGTAAAAACGAGATGATTTAATAACTTACATTAACAGAAACATCGAGGACGTCTTGTTTTCTAACGGGATCTGCTACCAGGGGCTTCGCCAGGTGTTTCTTCCGTAGTATCCAGTTGAATGAGGACGGCTCTAGGTTCTTTTCCGTTGAGAGATAGGGATCCGCTGTTGCTAGTGAGTTTCCTTGTTCTAACAACGTTAACCGGATCCTACTGACTGCGCCAAATGTTAAATAACTACTGTTCACTACTGTGCGAACTAGTGAGTGAACTAGAAGTGACTAGTGAGTGTAGTAGTGTCTGGGAGCTCGGGAGATTGAAACCACGGAAGCCCTGAAGAAGACATCAGAGAGGATGTCGAAAGCTCGGCAAAATGGATATCGACGCGGTTCAACCCGGAAGACTGGTGAGTTTAATATTAATTTTTATAATAATATTAATCTTAGCTCTAAGTTTAATATATATATATATATATATATATATATATATATATATATATATATATATATATATATATATATATATATATATATATATATACATCCTACTATCATTTTCGCATCGATACATTATGCTTTTACCATCAATTTAGCATCGTCTTGCAAAGTAGCATCTGTATATCGACGCTACTTTACAAGACCTTAATAACTTTTTTCCTGTACCTGTTACAAGAATTTTAACCATCTCATTGATTAGAGTTTTGATACCGTGTTGGTATTTTAAAATATCCGCTTTCTCTTTTTATCCCTTATTGAGTTATTAAATATTTTAATTAAAAATCGACATATCTATTGAAATTAGACAGTAAAAAATGATGTTATTAAATTTTGATTTATAAATTATTGTAGTTTAAATTCAACTACGCTATTAAACAAATATTGTATGTCATAAACTACAGTAATCGAAAAATTAGAAAGACCTCCCTGTTGTACAGTTTTCTTTAATTAATAGAGTAACAAACATTATAATCCTACCGAAGGGGCTTCTACTTTCATAAACTGTTACACGATTACTCTATCCGATGTACGTATATTTATGGACTAAATGTTTCAGTGCCAATGCATTTTAACAAAAAAAACTAATTAATAAAAATGGAAACTGAACTTTTCAAAGTTTATAATAGACACTTTCTTATGTTTGAAAATATATAAAGCAAGTAATATAAATTACCGCCTTGTTTATTAAAACTAAAAAGTAAAATAAAGTTATGTGTCGGTTAAAAATTTATATTTAACTACATTAGCCAAATAGTCCTGAAATTCCTCCGTGACTAAATTGATGGATATTTAAATAAATTTCAAGTTCCAAAATGCACCTGCTGTAAAATTTGAAAATCTACTACTAATACAATTATTGGCAACATCGCAGGAGTTTAGAAGTTTACCCAAAATGGTAAATACGGATCCCAAAAATGGTTTATCCTGTTGTGGAGTCCACTTAATCCTACATGTTGGTCGGAGTCTACATAAAGCGCTACTCAGATAATAATATACACGGTGTATATTCTACTGTAGTTAGTATAATACCGTTTTAGAACGGAGCTTACATTAACCGCTAGATGTATATATATATATATATATATATATATATATATATATATATATATATATATATACATCATACTATCATTTTCGCATCGATACATTATGCTTTTACCATCAATTTAGCATCGTCTTGCAAAGTAGCATCTGTATATCGACGCTACTTTACAAGATCTTAATAACTTTTTTCCTGTACTTGTTACAAGAATTTTAACCATCTCATTGATTAGAGTGTTGATACCGTGTTGATATTTTAAAATATCCGCTTTCTCTTTTTATCCCTTACTGAGTTATACAAGTTTATTCCAGAAAATGTTTGAGTCTAAAATGATGATACAGTGAAAATATTATATATATTTAGTTCAGGGTTTTACCGTTTACTCGCTGCCATTATATACATGAAAATGTATATCCCACTTTCATTATCAATCATTTTAGCATCAGAAATTTGGCATCGCTGTTGAATATAATTAGACTTCGGCAAATATGCATATTGCATATTTTGCATATTGTGCATATTTTATGCAAATATTTCATATTTTGGCATATTTGTATAAAAGTTTGCATAACATGCATAAAAGTTCAGATTTTTATACTGTATTTGAAAATTTTTAAACATACCAATTTATTTCAATTCTTGTATAAAATTTTGTAGTCATTTTAATCAAGAAATGATCTAAGTACGTAATCTCTACAGGTACAAAACATTTACAATTTCAAAGAAGATCAATTTAAGTAGCCCTCAACATTCTTAGAAAGTCTCGGTCACTGAGGCATTCAGTTATTGGATAATCGCTAAGGGTGCGCTCATTTGCATTTTATGATCTAATCCCCAAATCTATCTACAATTTATTGTATCTTAACAGCAGGTAAACGGCTAATAGTTTTGTTCCTAATTTAGGGATTTTCCAATATCTCCCAGTTTATTGAATTAGGTACCTAAACATTTCTAATTTGATGCTCAGATTTGTAAATCATTTTTGTTTTGATATTCAAAGCGTAAACACTCGTTGTGCGTAACAAAAAGGAAGATTGTGATTTTATAATGCCTAAAACAACCAGTGCTTCAACTTGGATTAAACCTTATAAAGAGCTGTCTATGGATATGGGAAAAATCTACTGTTCAGTCTCTGGCAAAATTGTAAGTATCTAATATTTTCTATTAAATATCTAATATTTCATACATACAGGGTGTTTCCAAATGACACTTACAACGTTTGACTGTAGATACTTCTCGAAAAATTGAACAAAACGATATAGTTAATGAGGGGTCAAACTTATTTACTTTTCGAGATACAGGGTGTTAAAATTGAAAAAAATTAAATTCTTTTAGTTAATAACAACAATAACTTTAAAACCAATAAACGTATTTAGTTGAAATTTAGTACTCGTAGGTTATTTTTAAATGAAAAATAGCTTCCTTTAGTGAGAAAAAATTGTTCATGGTACAATACAATGGTGTGTATTTAGAAAAATTTTTCACCTTTACTTTTTTTTTATGAAGTCAGCTATTCTAAAACACAATTATTTTTATTGTAATTGAATTAACAAAAAAAAACTTTTGTTGAATTTTAAAATAAGTTATATGATGTACTAATGGTTAGTAACAAAAACTAATTTGTGGATTAATACTGCATTTAAAACACTTAGCGAGTGTTTTTTTTCCAAACCAGTTATTTGATTAACCAAAAACACCTTGTATATTTTTATATTTTAAAGGTTGGGTTAAAATAAAGGTTTTTATTTTTATTTATAGATAGCATGTGAGAAGAAATTTCAGATAGACCAACATGTGAGAACTGCTTCACACATTGCAAAAAAAGGAAAAATAGGAGGAAAACATCAAACTTCAATGGCTAAATGTTTCCAATCTACTTCAAAAAAATTAGATGAGCAAGAAACTTTTAATGAAGACTTGTGTCGCGCATTAGTGTCTGCAAACATACCGCTTTCAAAATTAGCAAATGTAAATTTTAGTTCGTTTCTAAAAAAATATTGCAAACTTAATGTTCCAAGTGATCGGTCTCTAAGAAGAAATAATGTGAACGGGCTATACTCGTCGGTGTTAATTAATATTAAGGAAGAAATTGCAGATAATTATTTTTACATATCTGTAGACGAAACCACTGATTCCTCAGGAAAGTATATTGCTCATTTATTGATTGGTGTTCTTAAAGAAGATACCTTACCAAAATCTCATCTTATTTCATGCCAGCAACTTGAGAAAACAAATGCTTTAACAATTTCGCGTTTTATACAAGAAACATTAGCAACTTTTTTTCTTCCGACAACTATTCCTTCTAATAAATTACTGCTTATTTTATCGGATGCTGCTCCTTATATGGTGAAAGCAGGACAAAATTTAAAAATATTTTCCCAGATTTAATACATGTTACTTGTGTAGCGCATGGATTAAACAGAGTTGCAGAGGAAATACGAAAAAAGTTTCCTCTTGTAAATACCATGATATCCAGTGTCAAAAAAGTATTTCTTAAATCTCCTATAAGAATTCAACTTTATAAAGAAATGCTACCTAACATTCCTCTTCCACCACAACCTATTTTAACGCGATGGGGAACATGGTTAGAAGCAGATAATTTTTATGCAGATCATTTTGTTAAAATAAAGAACATAATTGATACGTTAACAGATGAAAGTTCCCAATCTCTTTTGGATTCTAAACAAACTTTTCAGAGTAACTTGCTTCAACAAGAACTTTCATTTATAAAATCAAATTTTAGTTTTGTTCAAAAAACAATTACTCAGTTAGAATCACCAAAACTGTCATTGTTCGAAAGTACAGCATTAATAAAAGAATTTGCGTCATGTTGTCGGAACGTTAGAGGTAATATTGGAAAAGATATTTTAAAAAAATTTGAAGCTACTATGGAAAAAAATAAAGGTTACTATATTCTTTCTGAAGTAGTCAGTGTTCTAGCTGGAAATATTTCGGAAACAATTAATTTAGAACCAAATGTTTTGGTTAGTTTGAAAAATGCTCCCGTTACATCAGTTGATGTTGAACGAAGTTTTTCCATATATAAATATATGTACTCAGACAGAAGCCACAAGTTTTTGTTAGAAAATTTTGAACACCACTTGGTCATTTATTGTTACCATAATTCTAAATAAGTTTATTCATACTTAAAAATGATGTAGTTACTTAAAATAAATGTAAATCTTAATGAATAGTAGGAAATATTTAGTTATGTACACTTTTTTTTTAAATAAAATTGTTACTATTTTACGATTTTTTTATTTATTTGTATGCATATTTTGTAAAATATTTGCATATTTTCGGGTAAACACGTGCATATTTATGCGCATATTTTCTACATTTTTATTTGCATATTTGCCGAAGTCTAAATATAATATTACCCACAACGAAATAGTAAATTTAAGAATATATATATATATTTTTTTCATCCACAAATCATTCTGGCATCATGTTTAGTTAAAAGCAACAGTTTATGATATATTGCAACTACCTATTGTATCTTCGCTCCAATTGGTCCAGTCGCGACGTACAGCCCCTCAAATGATAGGATTTAACCAATAAAATACAATAAGACAGAAAAATCAAATATAGCAGCATGTCCAAAAGGCCTTAATTATATATCTTCGTTTCTATAAGTCCAATCGTGACGTACAGTATCTCAAATGACAGGATTTAACCAATTGAAAACAATGAAATAAAACAATTAAATACAGCAAGATGTCAAAAGGGCTGTAGTCACGTATCTTCGGTTCTATTAGTCCAATCGTGACGTATAGTACCTCTAATGATAGGATTTAACATAGATAATACAATGGGATAGAAAAATCAAATGCAGAACAATGTCAAAAGGGCCTTAGTTGTGTATCTTTAGTTCTATTAGTCCAATCATGACGTGCAGTACCTCAAATGAAAGGATTTAACAAATAAAATACAATGAGGTATAAAAATTAAATGGAGTAGCATGTCAAAATGGCCTTAGTTATGTATCTTCGGTCCTATTAGTCCAATCGTGACGTACGATACATCAAATGATAGCACTTAACCAATAGAATACAATGACATAGAAATCAAATACAGCATCACGTCAAAAGGGCCTTAGTTACGTATCTTTGTTTTTAGTGGCCCAATCGTGACGTACAGTACCTCAAATGATAGGATTTAACCAATCGAATACAATAAGATAGAAAAATAAAATACATCAGCTTGTCAAAAGGGCCTTAGTTATGTATCTGCGGTACTATTAGTCCAATCGTGACGTTTCGTACCTCAAATGATAGAATTTAACTAATAGAATACAATGAGATATAAAAATTAAATAGAGTAGCTTGGCAAAAGGGCCTTAGTTATGTATCTTCGATCCTATTAGTCCAATCGTGACGTAAAGTACCTCAAATGGTACCATTTAACTAATAGAATACTACGACGTACAAATCAAATACATCAACACTAAAAGGACTATAGGTATATATCTTTGCTCCTATATATGTTATGTCAAAAGAGGCTTAGTTGCGTAAACGAATTAACGCACAGAAGTGTGTGGCATATTACGTGACAGGATTATTAGCGAATACCATACGATTACGTCATACATCTCTTTGCATACGTCCACTTTTAGTTAACTACTTAGTATGTATTCAGTACTTTGCTTTACGGTTGTTGAGGCATTAACTCTTAAACAGAAGAATGTTAAAAATCTTGAAAGCTTTGAGATGTGGTGCTACCGCCGTATACTAAAAATAAGTTGGGTGGATAAAATTACAAATGAAGAGGTAATACGCAGAATAAATAACGATCCAGAAGTTATACTGAATATAAAAAAGAGAAAACTTGAATAGTTTGGCCACCTGATGAGAGGAAAAAAGTACACATTCCTACAAAATATAATGCATGGAAAAATCCAAGGACGCAGAAATCCAGGCCGTAGAAGAATGTCCTGGATGAGAAATTTAAGAGAGTGGTTTGGCTGTACCACTAACGAATTATTTAAAACAGCAGTAAATAAAATTAGAATCGCCCTAATGATATCCAATCTCCGATAGCAGAGGCACTCAAAGAAGAAGATATGATAAACTCGAAAAATCTCCAACGTTCACTGTTAGACATATGCCTCCCGTTCAGTACACACATTTACTGCTCCTTGACGCTGTGACGAGAATGAGATAGGATTTAACAAATAGAATGACAGAAAACTAAAAAAGACAATGTGTCAAACGTGGAATGCGTCGCAGAACGTGAAATATTAGCGTAAAATTATATGATGCCATAGACGGTTCTTAAATACCCAGCAAACTCGCTTTGTAAAGTTACATAGCAGGGATCTGTGCGAGAAAAAGTCGATCATTCGTTTTATAACCCAAAGGGGACCATAAAATATTCAACGTTAAAATTTGACATAATGTAACGGTATGACAAATTATTTTTTCTCCCGCATGTGCTTGCCTGTGTACCTATACAAGGGGAGTCGTGCATAACCTTTAAGTTGATCGTAATACATAACTGCAACAACAAGTATGTTGACGACTTGGATTAGTATATACAGTGCATTCCGTACGTTTTTTAAACATGGTTAGGAAATTGTTGACTGGGGGCTATTAAAGAAGTTCTTAAAATAATTGCGGGTCACCGCCTTTTCTGTAAATGGAGTGAATATTGTTATCGATTTAATTTTTTTCTTCAGTTGAATAATTCCTGCTGGTATTTGGTCTAAGCTTACTTCTTTTTCTCATTCAAACTGTTTCATAGCTAATTTTACTTCCTCTTTATAGTGCCCTGTTCACCTGTTTTGGTAATTTCGGACTATTTCATCTCTTATAACATAAAACAGTTGTTTCAGATATCTTTATCGCGTTTCCTTTTTTTATGGATGAATATGCTGCCGTTTTCATCTCCTACTATTTCATATGGAGCTACACGATTAACAATTCCAAATCAAGAAAAGACAAATAACACTCCGAATTATATTATACAACTAATAGTCGAAAAATAAAGAGCAAGAGGTAGATAATCAGACAATTAAGATGAGCGCTACATGATGTACGCAATGCCACATTTGAACACTACATTAGTACATTGTCTAAAGAAGATCATTCACTATGGATAGCAACAAAACACTTAAAGAGACCTGATCAATACAACCCACCAATTAAGAAAGATGACGTTAGTCGAGGGAGATCAGACCAGGAAAAAATGTCAACATTTTCAGAATACCAGATAATAATAATCAAGCAATAGAACACTGAAAACTTTTGTTTTTAACTGTACGCCCGTGAATGACTTATTATTTTTTAAATAACACTTAATATTGCACTTTTTTATTGTATTTTTTTCATCTTTTAAGATAATTCTTATAGGAATATATTTATTTATAACATACGGTCTTATGGGAACAAGAGTTGCAGTAAAAGATTTTTCTAAATATAGATTGTAAACCATATTTCCAATATATTTGTGAAAAAGAACCAGTTTATAATATTCCGGACGACGTAATAAAACCTTATTTTAGACTATTGGTCGATGAATTGAAATCATTGTTCAAGAAACGAATTATTCATGTGCAGATGTTCTACTATAAAAACATGTAAAACCAAAATCTCGATTAAAAATAATGCAACCAGTTACTCACGATGAAACTTAACCCCATTATTGATTTTACAAGTAATAAAATGGGTCGACAAAAGACCAGTTTTAATCCTTACAACATTTAAACATAATAGTTATATCTTGGTTTAATCAGATGAAAAGAAAAATTATACACAAGTACTAAAACCACAAACTATTCTCGATTATAACTTGGTGAAAAAGAGTGTTGATTTTAGTGATTAAGTGGCTTCTTACCAAAGCCCAATACGCAAAATTCTGAAGTGGTACCGGAAAGTGGCAGTGGAATTAATATTTAATACCGCATTTAATACCGCAGTAGTAAATGCTTAGTTGCTAAATAATAGAAAACGTAAAAAAGCGACAACCTATCCTTGAGTTCAGACTGGAGTTCGCGAAGGCATTTGCAAATAAAGAAATGTTGTAACCCTCACGAACAGTTACACCCAAAAATACCATCTCAGGCAAAGCGATGTAGATAATACAAAGAGAAGAAAGTGTACAAGATGTAACAAAATTTTAAGAAGAAGCATGACTAGTAGAAAGGACGATAGAAAAGTTAAAAAAGTTAAAACATACTCTGAAGAATGTGATGGCAAAACTGGAATATGTCTAGTGTACTTCAATGGAGCACATTAAAAAACAATTTTACTTATACAGGAACTATTATTGAGTAAAAACGTATTATACCTCAAGTGGCCTTATAGTATTGGAAGTCGTAAATTGATAGTTTTAGTAGAACATTTTAATTGTTAATTACCTCCGTAAAAGTGAGTTATAGTATTTATAAAAAGATGGATGTAAATAATATGCCTTCGACATCTAAAAAAGCTAAATGTGAATATAAACGTAGATTGACCACTGCTGAATTACAATCATTGTTAGAAGCATCTGGCGAGGACGATGTAGATTAAATGAATGGTGGAAGTGACTCTGATTGACTCTGACGAAATATTTGCACAAAGTCGTTCAGAAAAATCGAGGATTGCGTTTTGGAAAGAAACAACACAAACAGAATTTAAGACTTTTCTCGGACTTATGTTCCATATGGGGACAATTAAGATGAACCGTCTGAATGACTACTAAAAAAGTATGGGTAACTTCTATAATAGTGTTGACTTGACTAGATAATTGCTCATAGCCCATATTAAGAAATAAGCGAATAGATAATCCTCACTTGTCAAAGAAACTGAAAAAACGTGAAGTGGTTTAAAAACTAAAAAGTCCCCTATTCAAACTGGTTTTTAATAAAAAATTTAATAATATGTTAAAGTTTTTTTAATATACCCTAAAACTAAAAGCGAAAAGAATCTATTGCAAGTTACAAAATACTTGTAGAGTCATACTGTTTGGACAAGTACAGTTGTTTAAATAATCGCTTTCTGTCATAAACAAATTGAATAAATTGTAAAATATTTTTTGATCTGCTTGATATTTAGCACACTTTAATAACTCATCAATTGCCATAATTGCCTGTCGTTAGGCCAAACACAAAGTTATTAACATTATTTATAAATTACTACAAACATAATATCATAGAGTTTACGGTTTTTTGGAATTATCTCAATTATTTATGTATTTAAATTTGGTATTTCTCTACATAGAAAACTTTTTATGGTCTACAACTATTATTTGAATTATTTTTCTTTAGAATGTATACAAAACGTTTTATAAGCAAAAAATTATTTTTTTTTGCCTTTTAAGATTGTTTAAAAAAACAAAGCAAAATCAACTGTATGTCTTTACGAATTTTTCGCCAGCTACCCCTCATACTATTTAGAATTTAAATTTCTGTATAAGATTTTTTTAAATTATTTAGCGAGGTTCCGTGAACTACTTTCTTATGGCATGGTCAAAGTCAAATATTATTTTTTTATGTGATTAAGCCACAATTATTGGTCGTTATTGAGATGAAAATTACATTTTAAATTAACTAATATTTAACGTTTTGATTTCCACTATTATTTTACAATAGCTTTGTTTATTGTACTAATTATGTAAACATGTGTATACACATTTTGTACAGAAAAACGTTGTTTGAGAACGATTTCCGGAATGGAAATCAAAATTTCAAACATTATCACAATCACAACCAATAATAAAGGCCTTAATCCCATAAAACCATAATATTTATCTCAAACTATTCATCGATAGCTTCGACTAAACAGGTTGTAAATTAAAATTTATGTAAAATATTCCCCTACACGATTCTCTGGGCAAAAATATCTAGGTTAAATAAATATAACATCTAAACGAAGAAAAAAACCTGTTGAGACTGCAACTTGTGAGCAGGTAGTTTCAATGTCGTTATTCGAACTTGACCCAAACAACCGATCGATATTTAGGTATCTAAAATATTATTTTAAGGATTAATACCGGCAACATCTACTGGCTCTAAAATGATGCCAAATACAGTGATTTTACCGCTCGATGTTAAAACGTAGGTTTGATGTAAAAATTAAATATATAAAAAAAATTGGAATATTAAAAAACCGACAAGAGTGCCAAGCCTACAAAGGTGCCCTAAACGAACATACACAATTTATAAATAGAAAATGATAGCAAAAGTGGTATGGACATGTAAGAAGAACTAGCGACAGCAGATGGATAAAGAAAATAACCGAATGGAGCCCCATAGGAAGGAGGAAAAGAGGACGACCCCGAAAATCCTGGAGGAACGAAGTAGACGACGCCATGAGTAAGAGAGGACTGAACGATGGAGAATGGAACAACAGAGAGAGATGGAAACGGTTGAGCGAGGGAAGGCAGTGAATACTGTAGAATCCCTAAATATATATATAAAATGATAGCAATTCTTGGTGATGCTAAATTACTGCAACGTGAAAAGAGTTCTAAAGGATAGCGGGATGTATATATATATATATATATATATATATATATATATATATATATATATATATATATATATATATATATATATATATATATATATATATATATATATATATACATCCCGCTATCCTTTTGAAATCTTTTCACGTTGCAGTAATTTAGCATCACCAAGAATTGCTATCATTTTCTATTTATAAATTGTGTATATTCGTTTAGGGCACCTTTGTAGGCTTGGCACTGTTGTCGGTTTTTTAATATTCCGATTTTTTTTATATATTTAATTTTTACATCAAACCTACGTTTTAACATCGAGCGGTAAAATCACTGTATTTGGCATCATTTTAGAGCCAGTAGATGTTGCCGGTATTAATCCTTAAAATAATATTTTAGATACCTAAATATCGATCGGTTTGGTTCAAGTTCGAATAACGACATTGAAACTACCTGCTCACAAGTTGCAGTCTCAACAGGTTTTTTTCTTCGTTTAGATGTTATATTTATTTAACCTAGATTGATATTTTGCCCAGAGAATCGTGTAGGGGAATATTTTACATAAATTTTAATTTACAACCTGTTTAGTCGAAGCTATCGATGAATAGTTTGAGATAAATATTATGGTTTTATGGGATTAAGGCCTTTATTATTGGTTGTGATTGTGATAATGTTTGAAATTTTGATTTCCATTCCGGAAATCGTTCTCAAAAAACGTTTTTCTGTACAAAATGTGTATACACATGTTTACATAATTAGTACAATAAACAAAGCTATTGTAAAATAATAGTGGAAACCAAAACAGATATACAGATTTTTACATAATTTGTACAATAAACAAGGTTAAATATTGGAAATCGTATCGTTAAATATAAGTTAATTAAAAATGTAATTTTCATCTCAATAACGACCAATAATTGTGGCTTAATCACATAAAAAAATAATATTTGACTTTGACCATGCCATAAGAAAGTAGTTCACGGAACCTCGCTAAATAGTTTAAAAAAATCTTATACAGAAATTTAAATTCTAAATAGTATGAGGGGTAGCTGACGAAAAATTCGTAAAGACGTACAGTTGATTTTGCTTTGTTTTTTTAAACAATCTTAAAAGGCAAAAAAAATAATTTTTTGCTTATAAAACGTTTTGTATACATTCTAAAGAAAAATAATTCAAATAATAGTTGTAGACCATAAAAAGTTTTTAATGTAGAGAAATACCAAATTTAAATACATAAATAATTGATATAATTTAAAAAAACCGTAAACTTTAAGATATTATGTTTGTAGTAATTTATAAATGTTAATAACTTTGTTTTTGGCCTAACGACAGGCAATTATGCCAATTGATGAGTTATTAAAGTGTGCTAAATATCAAGCAGATCAAAAAATATTTTACAATTTATTTAATTTGTTTATGACAGAAAGCGATTATTTAAACAACTGTACTTGTCCAAACAGTATGACTCTACAAGTATTTTGTAACTTGCAATCGATTCTTTTCGCTTTTAGTTTTAGGGTATATTAAAAAAACTTTAACATATTATTAAATTTTTTATTAAAAACCAGTTTGAATAGGGGACTTTTTAGTTTTTAGACCACTTCACGGTTTTTCAGTTTCTTTGACAAGTGAGGATTGTCTATTCGCTTATTTCTTAATATGGGCTATGAGCAATTATCTAATCAAGTCAACACTATTATAGAAGTTACCCATACTTTTCTAGTAGTCATTCAGACGGTTCATCTTAATTGTCCCTGTTTTGTGTGGATAGCCGTAGTTGGGTATGATAAATCCGTACGACTTAAGTGGACTGTATATTTGGTTTTTATTATTTTAAAAATACATATTACAACTTAAAACTTATATGTAAAAACTAAAAAACGTAAAATCTGTCAGTTCTTGTTCGCCATCTTGATTCTGTCTCTCTGCCTTGACATGACACCTTGCCACGAGTCGGCGCGTAGATGCCGCGTACAGAGTCGGCTTAACTACACTGTTCATGCCGCCCCCCTTGAAAGGCTGAAGTAACACATGCCTTTCAACAGACCGAAATAGTCAACAACTATATAACCGGGCGAGCTAATTGTCACTAATCGGTAAAACACATAGTTTCGCGCATGCTCTTTTGAATGTACCGTGAGCAGTACGAACACACACAACGCGCACTATCCCATCGCTGCCCGGATACACATCGACTACTCTTCCTAGTTCCCATTTCATTGGAGGAAGTTTGTCATCTTTGAGAATAACCATCGAGCCCCTTTGGATATTAGGACTTGCTGCTTTCCATTTTGTACGTTGCTGAAGAGATGACAAATATTCTCGCGACCATCTAGCCCAAAAATGTTGAATAACTTGCGTAAGATGATGATATCGCTTGAGTTTGTTTGTATGGACATCTGTGAGATCCTCTTGTGGTACAGCCATTAAGGAATCTCCAATTAAAAAATGTCCTGGCGTGAGTATACCAAGGTCAAGTGGATCATTGGATAATGGTAAGAGAGGTCGAGAGTTTAAACATGATTCAACCTGTGCCAGGAGAGTATACATCTCATCATATGTGTATTTGTTTTCCCCCAATACCCTTTTTAAATGATATTTTACAGACTTAATAGTTGACTCCCATACCCCGCCAAAATGAGGAGAGTGGGGAGGTATGAATTTCCAATTGATTTGGTGATCAGCAAAATGCTGGAGAAACTTTGACTTGATATTTGTATCACTTATAAATGAGTACAGTTCCTTCAAATGATTGTTTGCCCCCACAAAATTTGTAGCATTGTCAGAGTACAAGTTTTGACAGAGACCCCTTCTAGCAACAAAACGTTTAAAACAGTTTAAGAATGACTCGGTAGTTAACTCATAAACCAATTCAATATGAGTTGCCCTAGTAGTAAAGCAAGTGAATATACAAATGTAACTCTTAACAATTTTACAGTTTCTTAGGTTGCTTGTTTTTAACTGAAAGGGACCACCATAATCAATACCGCAATTAAGGAAAGGTCTGGATGCTACTACTCGTGATCTAGGTAATTGACCCATTAGATTATTTATCGTAACTGGCCTTGCCCTAAAACATGTTATGCACTTGTGCAGAATATGTCTGATTGTATCACGCCCTGAAAGAATCCAAAATTTTAGCCGTAAAATAGATAATAAAGTTTGTTGTCCCATATGTAAATGTTTAAGATGATATGAAGTAACGATAAGCCGTGTGAGCACATGATTTTTTGGTAAGATAATTGGATGTTTTTGTGAAAATGGTAAATCTGAATTTTGTAAACGTCCACCAACTCTTAAAATACCTTCTGAATCTAAAAAAGGGTTTAATGAGATGAGACTGCTTGTCTTACATAGTGAGCCCAATCTTTTTATTGACAAAATGTCTGAACCAAATGTTTCCAATTGAGCCATTTTGATTAGAATTCTTAGTGCGCCCTCCCTTTCATCAACAGTAAGTATACCCCATTTACGTTCACCTATTGGCAATCTACAATTGTTTATAAATCGCAGAATATAAGCTGTGGTTTTTTGTAACTTGTTAAGACTTGAAAATCTATCCCAAATTGTATGCAATGTTGTAACAATTAATGAAAATTTAACTGGCCTTTTATCTGGCACTTCCAAAGTACTTAAGTCATTTATATTAAAATAAGGCCATTTCTCCTTATCTTCCATTAGCCATTTTGGACCATTCCACCAAAGTGAAGAATCTTTAAGTAATTTTGGTTCCATCCCCCTGGATATGATGTCGGCTGGATTTTCTTTGGAGTGGATGTGATGCCACTCATATGTTTTAGTCAAATTTTGAATCTCCGAAACCCGATGTGACACAAATGTTTTCCATTTTGAAGCCTCGCCCTTTATCCAATGTAATGTAATTGTCGAATCTGTCCAAAAATGCACTTTATTAAATCTTATGTCCATTGTATGTATAACTTCCCTGGCAAGTGTTGCGCTGAGTAACGCCCCACATAACTCTAACCTTGGTAATGAGATTGTCTTTAACGGAGCTACTCTTGATTTAGCACATAGTAGATGCACATGATATAACCCATCATGACTTATTGACCGTACATAAATTGCTACCCCATATGCAATTTCCGATGCATCACTGAAGCAGTGAAGTTCAATGTCCTTTGGTTGTAAGCATAACACGTGTCTTGGAATTTGTGTTTCCTGAGGTAATGACTCATTCCAATCCAATTTGAGCTTCCATAATGATTGCATAATTACCTTAGCCGTGATTATGACTGGTCCCACAAGACCCAGAGGGTCAAATATTTGAGAAATCATTGATAATACTGACCTTTTGGTTGTCTGAGATTGTATATTAAAATTAATATTGTACTGCTAGATGTCCAATTGAGTATTCCAGTACAACCCCAAAGTTTTACTAGTGATGTCTTCAGACAAATAATGCTCAACTTGTTGATTATTTTGTAAATCCCCTTCAAATACTTCTGGTTTATTTGAGACCCATTTTCTGAGCTGAAATCCTGCTGAGCTCAAAATGAAACTGATGTCCTGTTTTAACTTCCTAACCTCTTCAATTGTGTCCCCTCCTGATAATAGATCATCTGCATAAAAATCCCTCAAAATAGTTTGACAAGCTTCTTGTAAATTTGACATATGTTCATATGCTGCTTGTTGTATACATCTTATTGCGAGAAAGGCTGATGGTGCTAAACCATAAGTTATTGTGTTTAATTTGTATGTGCTTATAGGTTGGTCCGATGAAAATCTCCAAAAAATTCTTTGTAAATCCCTTTGTTTTGAAGAAATAAGAACTTGCCGATACATCTTTTCAATATTAGAAGCAATGACAACTTTATGTTTTCTAAACCGTAGCAAGATGTGTAATAAATCTTCCTGAAGCCTTGGTCCCACCATTAATACATCATTCAATGACAAATTATTGTCTGTTTTAGCAGACCCATCGAAGACTACCCTAAGCTTGGTAGTAGTAGATGATGTCTTTAGTATCCCATGATGTGGTATATAATATTTTGGTATATCTCCTTGTATCTGTAGCTCCCAGTCATCTATTTTTGTCATGTGTCCTAATGCCAAATATTCTTCCATGAATTTGTGATACTGCTCTCGCAAACTCAAATTGTTGCTCAGTTTCTTCTCCAAGTTTTGAAATCTCTTCATTGCTGTGCGGTAAGAATCCCCCAGTTTTGTAATATCTTCTCTAAGTGGTAATTGTACTATATAACGTCCATGTAAATCCTTAGTTGTGGTTGAGTTAACAGTTCCTGGCAATATTTATCCTCTACTGATAAGGATTTTTTATGTATATCCAATTCTTCAATTTTCCAAAATTGTTCCATCTGTTCATTCAAGCTGAGTGCAGAAAAGTCACATGAAACCATACCCGAAAAATGTACCCCTTTGTCAATTGTTCTCACAGGCCCTGATACCACCCATCCCAATTTGGTTTTCTGAAGTATAGGTTTGTCTTTTCCCAGTCTTATTTGCCCTACACATAGTAATTGCCAAAATATAGATGAACCTAACAATAATTCAACAGGTTTTGCAACTCCAAAAGAGCTATCAGCTAACATAATGTTTTTTGGTATGTCAATCATTTCTAAATTAAGATTAAAAGCTGGTAAATTGTCAGATATCTTATCTATAACTAACATAAATGCACTTACTTTATAACTACAAGTTTTAGATTGTATTATACCTTTCATGGCCCGTGTAATTTTTGTAATACCTTGATTGATACCTGCCACTGAAATGTCTACCTTTTCCGTTGGGATATTGAGTTTTTCTAACAATGATTTGCAAATAAAGTTTGATTGAGACCCACAATCTAACAAGGCTCTGCATTCATGAAAGTTTCCAAAATTGTCTTGCATGTAAACTAATGCTGTTGAAAGCAGAATCTCTGTTTTTGTATGAATTGAGTTGGTATGATTGCATTTGCTAACTTGTACCCTATCTTCTATAGTGCTATAGTCCTTAGTCTTAACCTGTCCCAAATACACTGAGTGAGGTACCCCATCACCTAAATCATGTTGCCCCTTAAAATTTGTGTTTTGTCCCTGTAAGTGTACCTCATGTGCCTGAATATGTGTAACTTGCCCTTGCTTATTTGGCTCTAGTGTTCGAGAATGTGTAAATTGTCCCTGTGAATGTATACCCTGAGTTTGATTAGGTGTCCATGGTATTAGTGGTTGTGAACCTTGAAGTTGAACTGAATTTTGACCATGTGGATGTGTTCTATCTTTACCTTGTGTATTTCGTTCCCAATTGTGTTCATTGTGCCATGATGAATGTGATGAATGTTGACCCTGTGGATGTATTCTATCTTTGCCTTGTGTATTTAGTTCCCAGTTGTGTTCATTGTACCCTGATGAATGTGAATCTAAATGTAGAAGTGTACTATGTTTCCTACCACAAATTTTGCAACCCCGCATTGTACAATTTTGAGCTGTATGACCTTCCCGTAAACAATTCCAACAACCCTTGACTTTGTCAACTTCCGCTCGTCTTAATGAGATAGATAATTTGTGAAATGATTTGCACCCATAAAGATAATGTGACTGTCCACAAAGATGACACTGTTTGTGTGATGCTAAAAATGTTTTTGAAAAAGGAACTTTTTCATACTTACGTTTTGTCTCAGAGGATGACTTGGGTTTATCTTTATCATCTTCTGAGTTTTCTAAACTGTGTATTTTTTGATCTAAGAATGATAAAAAATCTGTGATTGTCAGAAACTCATTAAGTGGCCCTATTTTTTGCCATTCCCTTTTTGTGTTTTTATCCAATTTTTTTTCTAATATACAAATTAAAATAACATCCCATTGTTCTACTGAATAACCCAATGTCTTTAATGCCTTTAAGTCTTTTTTAATTGAAGTAGAGAATTTTTTTAATTCGAATGAGGTTTCATTATTTATATGTGGATATTCATTTAACTTATCAATGTGACTGCGTGCTATTAACTTTTTGCGTTCATATGTTTCACCTAATAAATGCCATGCAAAATGAAAATTTGTGTTTGTAGTTGGTAATTCATCCAATGCCCCAACTGCCCTATCAACTAATGATTTTTTTAAATAGTGTAGTTTGTCTACATCAGTTAATTCTGAATTATTGATTATTAAACTTGTAAACCCATCCCTAAACTCTAACCAACTATGAAATGAACCGTTAAATGTTGGTACCTCTAAAGGAGGTAGTTTTACATTTTTTGATGAGGCTTTCATTGTATCAGATTGTGTTTCTGATTGGTTTGAAACAGAGTCAGTTTTATTCAAAAACCCTTCTGCTATGCCAATTAATTCAAAATATAAATCCTGAAAATCTAATCTTTCATTTACCTGTGAATCAAAATCTGAGTCAATATCAATGCCCTCACCAGATGCAAATTTTTCAATGTTTTCTTGTACAATATCAAAATCTCTCCACCACTCTCTACATTTTTCAATTCTACTTGGTAGCTGTGATGCACTAGCATCTGAATAATTATTTAAAAATGTTTGAAATCGTGTCATTTGAGCTTTAATTGTGCTCCTCTTTTTTTTTAAATTTGTGAGTTCTGCCATGGTTGTTATTGAATTTATTACCTTTTTATACTATCTATTACAAGTAGTATATGACCCAGAGATGTTTTAATAACTTAATAATAAAGGAACAAGAAACTGACACAGACTGATCATGTAAATTTGTTTTAATAATAGGTATGGATATGATTTGTTTAAAAAGGATACTGTGTACTCACGTGGTGTTTTTATGTATGTATGTTGGTTTCTGGTTACCTTTGCCCTAAATCATGAATTTTGCTTTTACTTCTATAATTGTGTATGTGTGAATATCGACTTCCTTCGATTCCCAATGTGTGATAATATATTTCCTTTATAACTTCTACAATGTGTTTTTGCCGGAAAATGGCGCCAATTGTGTGTCAAATCCATTTAATTCGTCTCGAAGACCATGTTTTGTGTGGATAGCCGTAGTTGGGTATGATAAATCCGTACGACTTAAGTGGACTGTATATTTGGTTTTTATTATTTTAAAAATACATATTACAACTTAAAACTTATATGTAAAAACTAAAAAACGTAAAATCTGTCAGTTCTTGTTCGCCATCTTGATTCTGTCTCTCTGCCTTGACATGACACCATCGAGCAAAAAGACAAAAGAGGGAATGTAAAGATAGTGGGGGCAAAAATATTGTTAGACAGGAAGTGCCATCTTGAGAGGCCAAATTAAACAAGGAAAGAGAGTCTTTCCTTGTTTAAGAAATCAAATTTAGTTGGGTTATGTTATTATTTGTACCAACTGTCACATGAAATCTTATTTAAATTGAAGTTTTTTAACAATTGTTTCACATTTTAGACTGTTATCGTTAATATTTAATTAAAATTTTCTCGTCTAAGACACATTCTGAAAACTATTTTATAGCTACTGTTAATAAGTGTCGGAAAATTTA
The DNA here is from genome assembly GCF_040954645.1 of Diabrotica undecimpunctata. Lineage (NCBI taxonomy): Eukaryota > Metazoa > Arthropoda > Insecta > Coleoptera > Chrysomelidae > Diabrotica > Diabrotica undecimpunctata. Next base: position 77,127,719 of record NC_092810.1, read on the forward strand.
AATTTGGCGCATTCGCATTTCCGGATATGTCCGCCATCAGAGGCCACTTTTTTGGTCGCTTTTTCATAACGATTAGATTCCCTCTTTTGTCTTTTTGCTCGATGCATGACACCTTGCCACGAGTCGGCGCGTAGATGCCGCGTACAGAGTCGGCTTAACTACACTGTTCAGTCCCCATATGGAACATAAGTCCGAGAAAAGTCTTAAATTCTGTTTGTGTTGTTTCTTTCCAAAACGCAATCCTCGATTTTTCTGAACGACTTTGTGCAAATATTTCGTCAGAGTCAATCAGAGTCACTTCCACCATTCATTTAATCTACATCCTCCTCGCCAGATGCTTCTAACAATGATTGTAATTCAGCAGTGGTCAATCTACGTTTATATTCACATTTAGCTTTTTTAGATGTCGAAGGCATATTATTTACATCCATCTTTTTATAAATACTATAACTCACTTTTACGGAGGTAATTAACAATTAAAATGTTCTACTAAAAACTATCAACTTACGACTTCCAATACTATAAGGCCACTTGAGGTATATTACGTTTTTACTCAATAATAGTTCCTGTATAAGTAAAATTGTTTTTTAATGTGCTCCATTGAAGCACACTAGACATATTCCAGTTTTGCCATCACATTCTTCAGAGTATGTTTTAACTTTTTTAACTTTTCTATCGTCCTTTCTACTAGTCATGCTTCTTCTTAAAATTTTGTTACATCTTGTACACTTTCTTCTCTTTGTATTATCTACATCGCTTTGCCTGAGATGGTATTTTTGGGTGTAACTGGTCGTGAGGGTTACAACATTTCTTTATTTGCAAATGCCTTCGCGAACTCCAGTCTGAACTCAAGGATCAGGTTGTCGCTTTTTTACGTTTTCTATTATTTAGCAACTAAGCATTTACTACTGCGGTATTAAATGCGGTATTAAATATTAATTCCACTGCCACTTTCCGGTACCACTTCAGAATTTTGCGTATTGGGCTTTGGTAAGAAGCCACTTAATCACTAAAATCAACACTCTTTTTCACCAAGTTATAATCGAGAATAGTTTGTGGTTTTAGTACTTGTGTATAATTTTTCTTTTCATCTGATTAAACCAAGATACAACTATTATGTTTAAATGTTGTAAGGATTAAAACTGGTCTTTTGTCGACCCATTTTATTACTTGTAAAATCAATATTGGGGTTAAGTTTCATCGTGAGTAACTGGTTGCAATTTTTTTAATCGAGATTTTGGTTTTACATGTTTTTATAGTAAAACATCTGCACATGAATAATTCGTTTCTTGAACAATGATTTCAATTCATCGACCAATAGTCTAAAATAAGGTTTTATTAAGTCGTCCGGAATATTATAAACTGGTTCTTTTTCACAAATATATTGGAAATATGGTTTACATTCTATATTTAGAAAAATCTTTTACTGCAACTCTTGTTCCCTTAAGACCGTATGTTATAAATAAATATATTCCTATAAGAATTATCTTGAAAGATGAAAAAAATGCAATAAAAAAGTGCAATATTAAGTGTTATTTAAAAAATAATAAGTCATTCACGGGCGTACAGTTAAAAGCAAAAGTTTTCAGTGTTCTATTGCTTGATTATTATTATCTGGTATTCTGAAAATGTTGACATTTTTTCCTGGTCTGATCTCCCTCAACCAACGTCATCTTTCTTAATTGGTGGGTTGTATTGATCAGGTCTCTTTAAGTGTTTTTGTTGCTATCCATAGTGAATGATCTTCTTTGGACAATGTACTAATGTAGTGTTCAAATGTGGCATTGCGTACATCATGTAGCGCTGATCTTAATTGTCTGATTATCTACCTCTTGCTCTTTATTTTTCGACTACCTATTAGTTGTATAATATAATTCGGAGTGTTATTTGTCTTTTCTTGATTTGGAATTGTTAATCGTGTAGCTCCATATGAAATAGTAGAAGATGAAAACGGCAGCATATTCATCCATAAAAAAAAAAGGAAACGCGATAAAGATATCTGGAACAACTGTTTTATGTTATAAGAGATGAAATAGTCCGAAATTACCAAAACAGGTGAACAAGGCACTATAAAGAGGAAGTAAAATTAGCTATAAAACAGCTTGAATGAGAAAAAGAAGTAAGCTTAGACCAAATACCAGCAGGAATTATTCAACTGAAGAAAAAAATTAAATCGATAAAAATATTCACTCCATTTACAGAAAAGGCGGTGACCCGCAATTATTTTAAGAACTTCTTTAATAGCCTCCAGTCAACAATTTCCTAACCATGTTTAAAAAACGTACGGAATGCACTGTATATACTAACCCAAGTCGTCAACATACTTGTTGTTGCAGTTATGTATTACGATTAACTTAAAGGTTATGCACGACTCCCCTTGTATAGGTACACAGGCAAGCACATGCGGGAGAAAAAAGATTTGTCATACCGTTACATTATGTCACATTTTAACGTTAAATATTTTGTGGTCCCCTTTGGGTTATAAAACGAATGATCGACTTTTTCTCGCACAGATCCCTGCTATGTAACTTTACAAAGCGAGTTTGCTGGGTATTAAAGAACCGTCTATGGCATCATATAATTTTACGCTAATATTTCACGTTCTGTGACGCATTCCACGTTTGACACATTGTCTTTTTTAGTTTTCTGTCATTCTATTTGTTAAATCCTATCTCATTCTCGTCACAGCGTCAAGGAGCAGTAAATGTGTGTACTGAACGAGAATATCACGTAATATGCCACACACTTCTGTGCGTTAATTCGTTTTATTGCTGCCAGTTTAAGGTGTTATTAGATGCCGCCATGTTTAATTTTTCTCCACCATCGTATTACCTCCGTTAAATCCTATCATTTTAGGTTCCATATGTCATGATTAGACCTATAGGACCGGAGATACGCAACTAAGCCTCTCTTGACATAACATATATAGGAGCAAAGATATATACCTATAGTCCTTTTAGTGTTGATGTATTTGATTTGTACGTCGTAGTATTCTATTAGTTAAATGGTACCATTTGAGGTACTTTACGTCACGATTGGTCTAATAGGATCGAAGATACATAACTAAGGCCCTTTTGCCAAGCTACTCTATTTAATTTTTATACCTCATTGTATTATATTATTTAAATTCTATCATTTTAGGTACGAAACGTCATGATTGGACTAATAGGACCGCATATACATAACTAAGGCCCTTTTGACAAGCTGATGTATTTTATTTTTCTATCTTATTGTATTCGATTGGTTAAATGCTATCATTTGAGGTACTGTACGTCACGATTGGACTAATAGGACCGAAGATACGTGACTACGGCCCTTTGGACATGTTGCTGTATTTAATTTTTTTATTTCATTGTTTTTAATTGGTTAAATCCTGTCATTTGAGATACTGTACGTCACGATTGGACTTATAGAAACGAAGATATATAATTAAGGCCTTTTTGACATGCTGCTATATTTGATTTTTCTGTCTTATTGTATTTTATTGGTTAAATCCTATCATTTGAGGTGCTGTACGTCGCGACTGGACGAATTGGAGCGAAGATACAATAGGTAGTTGCAATATATCATAACCCGTTACTTTTAACCAAACATGATGCCAGAATGATTTGTAGATGAAAAAAATATATATATATTCTTAAATTTACTATTTCGTCGTGGGTAATATTATATTCAACAACGATGCCAAATTTCTGATGCTAAAATGATTGATAATGAAAGTGGGATATACATTTTCATGTATATAATGGCAGCGAGTAAACGGTAAAACCCTGAACTAAATATATATAATATTTTCACTGTACCATCATTTTAGACTCAAACATTTTCTGGAATAAACTTATATAACTCAGTAAGGGATAAAAAGAGAAAGCGGATATTTTAAAATACCAACACGGTATCAAGACTCTAATCAATGAGATGTTTAAAATTCTTGTAACAAGTACGGGAAACCAGTTATTAAGGTCTTGTAAAGTAGCGTCGATATACATATGCTACTTTGCAAGACGATGCTAAATTGATGGTAAAAGCATAATGTGTCGATGCGAAAATGATAGTAGGATGTATATATATATATATATATATATATATATATATATATATATATATATATATATATATATATATATATACGTATATATAGATATATATATATATATATATATATATATATATATATATATATATATATATATATATATATATATATATATATATATATATATATATACATATAAGTTAAAATACAACCCTGTACTTATTTGTAATAGTTAGAATAATAGAAGACATTGTTCCGTAACGGAACAGTTTTTCCTTGAAAGACTGAGTGAATAGTGAAAGGACAATGGAACCCATATAATTTTATAGATTTAAGAATAAACTTGTAATTGTATTTTGCGGTGGGCATTTTTCGAAAGTAAATAAGAATTAGATTTAGATATGAGATAACAAGAATTTGGAAACTTATTTCTGTTGAAAAAGACAAAATTGTTAATGGTTTCTGAAAAGTAATTTGAGTGAAAGTAGTTTATTTGTTTTAAATATTATGTTGGAAATTTTCTAAATCTAAAATAAGTGGGAAAGATGAATGCTTATGATTGGTTAAAAAAGGAATGATGGGGAATGAGAGAGTTGAGAAGTTTGTCTGGGGAGATTGAAAAGGATTATTATGTTACCGGCAGACCAGAAGAGAAGACGTGTTTTTCGTGTAGTCAATCTGAGTACCAGTGTTTTCGTTTGTTAGTGAAAAGGTGGAAGATGAGAGCAGATCAAAATTGAGAAGATTAATACCTCTTTTGAGTCTGCATAGTCCACGAGATATAATTGAGAAAGAAAGGAGAATTTGTGAATAAAGAATACCGGTCAAAAGAGGCTTGGGCTTGTGTTTTCGGAGGAGTAGTTTGCTGGTATGCGGTTTGGATCGATGCTGAGAACGGAAAAGATTTGATGGTAGCCGGACATAATCAATCAAGAAAGGAACTGTGGTTTTGATCGAGAGGAGACATCATTGGTGTAAAAAATTAAAGGTTAGTCAAATAATTTGAATGAAAGAAAATTTTAAGATATTCTAAAAATAAAATCAAATATAAGCATACGAACTAAGATTCCAAGTTTCAAAGAGTTATTTTTTTTTGAATAAATTATATTTTTATATGGTCATTTTTAGAGTATAGGAGTTTGTTGGGAAAGATAATTGCCCACAAAAAGTTATTTATTAACATTCATTGTATTGCTTATTGAAAATAAATAATAATTTGTTTGCATATTTATGTTGTTTTAATGTTAGTTCCGTTTCCTGTTCTATCCCGATTATGAGCAACTAGGAGATACTGAACCCACTAGAAGAGATATATAAAGTAAACTGATTAAAGTAAAATTAAAAAGGCACCCTGAGAATTTTTAATAGTAATTGAATTGTATGACTCTGCATAAATTAGTGAATCAATTAATTAAATAATTGGATTAATTAAATTAGTGTTAATTAATAATAAAACATCATAAAGCAGATCACAACAATATATATAGATAATAATAATAATAATATATATATATATATATATATATATATATATATATATATATATATATATATATATATATATATTGTGACAATTGGGGTTTATAGAAAATAATTTATAAGTTATATACTACATAATATTAGATATTAAAAAGTATTTGATTATTTTAAATAAGTTATATACTAGAGAATTTTATAAAAATATATTTATGTGAGGGCATTTTTAATAAATTAGCATATAATAAGTGTAAAAAGTTGTATTTTAATGTTGTAAATAGATTTAAGTGAGCCATGTGACTAGGCAACCAACTATACATACTCCAAGTGTCATATTAAGAATTTTTACGAATATAAGTGGGGTTATAATAATATATTGTTTGAATTGTGTATTTTATTAAATTAGAGTGTTAGTTACTAATTTGAATGTTTATTCTGATCTGAAAAGCCTAAATGTCAACAAAATTATCAATGGAACATTAACGAATTCTCCAGAGTGCAGAGTGTGACCATTGTTTACGGTCGAACATTCTGGAATAATGATTATGTCGGTGGATAGAACAGATATTTTTTTCGAGAACATCGATATCGAAGAAATAGAACAAATTGGAACATGATCTCTTACCAGATGGTTCTGGAATATCCAAAAGGATATAAATACCCGTGATTTGGATTCAAGATGGAAGTTTTTAGTCAGAAGTCAAGCAGTTTATTATGAAAGTTAGTAGAAGATAGACACAATTAATTAGTGAAGTCAATTGTTCACAGTTTTAGTAAGTCAGTCAAGCAGTTTAATAAGAAATATGAAAGTTAGTTGGAGATAGTGTAATTGTTTAATATAGTGAGTTAAATGAAGATTAAAAATTATGCATATATTTAATGCACATTTATAATTATACACAAATAATTATTGAAGATTATAAAAGTATATTAGAAGAATATTGGATGGACATTGGAAGGAATTAAAATTATATTATGATTGGAGATTAATATAAATCAACTTATAATAATTGGATATTGGTATATTGAAAAGAAGAATAAATATAAATGGTGTTTGCTGGTGGTGTATAAATGCTGGTGAAGAAAACTATATCTTAAATTGGTAGAAGCTGATAATTGGAAAAAGAAATTGCACAAAAACAAGGATAACCGAAGTACGAAGACATTCAGTGGTGATTAGAATATATATATAGTGGAAAACAGTTCATTTAGGCATTCAGTGAAAGAAAGGTACAAAATTTTGTTAATATAATTTAGTTAGTGTTATAACAATTTCAATTTTGAAGATAGTTTGTTTAAATTTAACATTGTCTATAGAATTTAATTAGTTTTATAAGAACATCAGTTTAAAGATAGTTTATTTTAAATTTACATTGGCTAGGTTAGATATATATGTGTGTTTCATAATAGTTATAATAAAGATAATTTAAAAAAGTACTTACAAGCTAATTCTTTGAGAACCGCGATAAAAACCCTATATATTATATTATTAAAAATACTCATTGCTCATCATTCAAACAAAAAATACATCATAACAATATATATATATATATATATATATATATATATATATATATATATATATATATATATATATATATATATATATATATATATATATATATATATATATATGTAGGCTTGGCACTGTTGTCGGTTTTTTAATATTCCGATTTTTTTTATATATTTAATTTTTACATCAAACCTACGTTTTAACATCGAGCGGTAAAATCACTGTATTTGGCATCATTTTAGAGCCAGTAGATGTTGCCGGTATTAATCCTTAAAATAATATTTTAGATACCTAAATATCGATCGGTTGTTTGGGTCAAGTTCGAATAACGACATTGAAACTACCTGCTCACAAGTTGCAGTCTCAACAGGTTTTTTTCTTCGTTTAGATGTTATATTTATTTAACCTAGATATTTTTGCCCAGAGAATCGTGTAAGGGAATATTTTACATAAATTTTAATTTACAACCTGTTTAGTCGAAGCTATCGATGAATAGTTTGAGATAAATATTATGGTTTTATGGGATTAAGGCCTTTATTATTGGTTGTGATTGTGATAATGTTTGAAATTTTGATTTCCATTCCGGAAATAGTTCTCAAACAACGTTTTTCTGTACAAAATGTGTATACACATGTTTACATAATTAGTACAATAAACAAAGCTATTGTAAAATAATAGTGGAAATCAAAACGTTAAATATTAGTTAATTAAAAATGTAATTTTCATCTCAATAACGACCAATAATTGTGGCTTAATCACATAAAAAAATAATATTTGACTTTGACCATGCCATAAGAAAGTAGTTCACGGAACCTCGCTAAATAATTTAAAAAAATCTTGCAATAGATTCTTTTCGCTTTTAGTTTTAGGGTATATTAAAAAAACTTTAACATATTATTAAATTTTTTATTAAAAACCAGTTTGAATAGGGGACTTTTTAGTTTTTAGACCACTTCACGTTTTTTCAGTTTCTTTGACAAGTGGGGATTATCTATTCGCTTATTTTTTAATATGGGCTATGAGCAATTATCTAGTCAAGTCAACACTATTATAGAAGTTACCCATACTTTTTTAGTAGTCATTCAGACGGTTCATCTTAATTGTCCCCATATGGAACATAAGTCCGAGAAAAGTCTTAAATTCTGTTTGTGTTGTTTCTTTCCAAAACGCAATCCTCGATTTTTCTGAACGACTTTGTGCAAATATTTCGTCAGAGTCAATCAGAGTCACTTCCACCATTCATTTAATCTACATCGTCCTCGCCAGATGCTTCTAACAATGATTGTAATTCAGCAGTGGTCAATCTACGTTTATATTCACATTTAGCTTTTTTAGATGTCGAAGGCATATTATTTACATCCATCTTTTTATAAATACTATAACTCACTTTTACGGAGGTAATTAACAATTAAAATGTTCTACTAAAACTATCAACTTACGACTTCCAATACTATAAGGCCACTTGAGGTATAATACGTTTTTACTCAATAATAGTTCCTGTATAAGTAAAATTGTTTTTTAATGTGCTCCATTGAAGCACACTAGACATATTCCAGTTTTGCCATCACATTCTTCAGAGTATGTTTTAACTTTTTTAACTTTTCTATCGTCCTTTCTACTAGTCATGCTTCTTCTTAAAATTTTGTTACATCTTGTACACTTTCTTCTCTTTGTATTATCTACATCGCTTTGCCTGAGATGGTATTTTTGGGTGTAACTGTTCGTGAGGGTTACAACATTTCTTTATTTGCAAATGCCTTCGCGAACCCCAGTCTGAACTCAAGGATAGGTTGTCGCTTTTTTACGTTTTCTATTATTTAGCAACTAAGCATTTACTACTGCGGTATTAAATGCGGTATTAAATATTAATTCCACTGCCACTTTCCGGTACCACTTCAGAATTTTGCGTATTGGGCTTTGGTAAGAAGATACTTAATCACTAAAACCAACACTCTGTTTCACCAAGTTATAATCGAGAATAGTTTGTGGTTTTAGTACTTGTGTATAATTTTTCTTTTCATCTGATTAAACCAAGATATAACTATTATGTTTAAATGTTGTAAGGATTAAAACTGGTCTTTTGTCGACCAATTTTATTACTTGTAAAATCAATAATGGGGTTAAGTTTCATCGTGAGTAACTGGTTGCAATTTTTTTAATCGAGATTTTGGTTTTACATGTTTTTATAGTAAAACATCTGCACATGAATAATTCGTTTCTTGAACAATGATTTCAATTCATCGACCAATAGTCTAAAATAAGGTTTTATTACGTCGTCCGGAATATTATAAACTGGTTCTTTTTCACAAATATATTGGAAATATGGTTTACATTCTATATTTAGAAAAATCTTTTACTGCAACTCTTGTTCCCATAAGACCGTATGTTATAAATAAATATATTCCTATAAGAATTATCTTGAAAGATGAAAAAAATACAATAAAAAAGTGCAATATTAAGTGTTATTTAAAAAATAATAAGTCATTCACGGGCGTACAGTTAAAAACAAAAGTTTTCAGTGTTCTATTGCTTGATTATTATTATCTGGTATTCTGAAAATGTTGACATTTTTTCCTGGTCTGATCTCCCTCAACTAACGTCATCTTTCTTAATTGGTGGGTTGTATTGATCAGGTCTCTTTAAGTGTTTTGTTGCTATCCATAGTGAATGATCTTCTTTAGACAATGTACTAATGTAGTGTTCAAATGTGGCATTGCGTACATCATGTAGCGCTCATCTTAATTGTCTGATTATCTACCTCTTGCTCATTATTTTTCGACTATTAGTTGTATAATATAATTCGGAGTGTTATTTGTCTTTTCTTGATTTGGAATTGTTAATCGTGTAGCTCCATATGAAATAGTAGGAGATGAAAACGGCAGCATATTCATCCATAAAAAAAGGAAACGCGATAAAGATATCTGAAACAACTGTTTTATGTTATAAGAGATGAAATAGTCCGAAATTACCAAAACAGGTGAACAGGGCACTATAAAGAGGAAGTAAAATTAGCTATGAAACAGTTTGAATGAGAAAAAGAAGTAAGCTTAGACCAAATACCAGCAGGAATTATTCAACTGAAGAAAAAAATTAAATATAAAATATACATTTTCATGTATATAATGGCAGCGAGTAAACGGTAAAACCCTGAACTAATTATATATAATATTTTCACTGTACCATCATTTTAGACTCAAACATTTTCTGGAATAAACTCAGTAAGGGATAAAAAGAGAAAGCGGATATTTTAAAATACCAACACGGTATCAAGACTCTAATCAATGAGATGGTTAAAATTCTTGTAACAAGTACGGGAAAACAGTTATTAAGATCTTGTAAAGTAGCGTCGATATACAGATGCTACTTTGCAAGACGATGCTAAATTGATGGTAAAAGCATAATGTATCGATGCGAAAATGATAGTAGGATGTATATATATATATATATATATATATATATATATATATATATATATATATATATATATATATATTATATATATATATATATATATATATATATATATATATATATATATATCTATATATATATATATATATATATATATATATATATATATATATATATATATATATATATATATATATATATATATCTATATATATATATATATATCTATATATATATATATATATATATATCTATATATATATATATATATATATATATATCTATATATATATATATATATATATATATATATATATATATATATATATATATATCTATATATATATATATATATATATATATATATATATATCTATATATATATATATATATATATATATATATATATATATAGATAATAATAATAGATAAAATGAAGCAAATAAAATTGTAATACAAATATGTTATTAGCAAGAAACTTAAATGACGAGTGAACAATAATGTTATAGTCGTATATATATATATATATATATATATATATATATATGTATATATATATATTTATATATATATATATATATATATATATATATATATATATATATATATATATATATATATATATATATATATATATATATATATATATATTGCACCTTATGATTGGCCCTGTGCGCAGAGTGGGCGGGGTCTTCTTCGCTATTTTAATTTCCATGTTTTTCTGCAGAATTGGTTTCAACGTATTTGGGAGTCTTTGGACATCATCTCTGGTATTTAAATTTTTTGGATGTTTGCGGAAATATTTGGTATATATTATTTTAATTTATGTATAAAACTTGGAAATATGGGATGATTGTGTTATTATTTTGAATAGAAAATAAGCCACATGTTAACTGAAGAATAATTGGTATTATTTATTTCGTAAGATGAGAGAGTTTTAAACTTGGCTCAAATTGTCGATGTCGGTTCTTTTTGGTATTTTGGTATTTGTGAAGACAATTTGATGTTTGGTGGAAATGGCGTGTTGTGCAAGGGCACAAGAGGGTTTGGAAAGTCTAATGTCGCTTTTGTGTGAAGTTATACTCCCTAGAAGCGACCGACTGATCTGGCCAATGTAGCAGGAGTTGCATTCTTAACAGGGTATCTGATAGACAACATTAGTGTGCTCTAATGAGCTTAGTGGAGTTTTAAACTTAAAGAACAAATTTCCAATGGTTTTAGTATTTTTTAGGGATATTTTGACGGGTAAGTTTTTGAATAGTTTAGTAAGCTTGTTCGTAATTTGTGGGAAATAGGAAAGATAAGCATATTTTGTGGCTGGTTTTGGGGTTAACGGGGAATTGTTCGTCTGTATGCTATTGGATATGGAAGCTAGTATTGCACCGTTGGGTGCTTCCGAAATAGAATGATCATAGCTTTTAGAGAAAAGATATCTGTTGATGATGGATATGGGGTAAGAGTTATCAATGAGAATGGATTTAAGTAAATCCAAAGATTCCCTCTTGTACTGCGTATGGGTCAACTTGTGTACTCTAAAGCTAAGAGCTTGTACAAGGTTATTTTTGTATCTCATTGGGTGTGTAGAGTGGTAATTTAAGAACCGGTTGCTTGCCATTTCTTTCCTGTACTACGTAATGCCCAATGTGTTACTATGTGTGCGTATGATTCGCATACCCAAAAACGATATGCTGTTATCCACCTCCAATTCACATGTAAATTTAAGGTGAGGATCAACGCTATTGTAGACTGATAAAGCGCTTAAAATCTTCTCAGATGGTGTTGCTAGGATCAAGTTGTCGACATAACCCTTTACAAAGGGAACTTGGAAATATAACTTACTGATACTCTCATTAATAAGGTCGTCGAGTACGAAATTAACTAGAACGGGGGAAATGGACAATCCCATGGGAGTTTCAAAAATTTGACGATAGTATTTGTCATTAAATATTAGATAATTGATGTCAAACATCAGTTTTAATAATTCTGAGAATGTTTCCCACGATACTGGACTGTGTGGTTGGATTTCATTCCAATGGTTCCGAAGTTACGTGACGAAGCTAGAGAGTGGGAGATTAGAAAACAGGTATACTTCGTCGAAGCTTACTAAGACATATTCTCTTGGTAACTGATAATTATTGATAAATTCACTGATTTGGAAAGAGTCTACTATGTTGAAATCGTTCTTATAGTTGTATGCTTGTCAACAAATGTCCGTTAAGAATTGGGCTAAATTAATGTTAGGAGCGTCTATTGACGATACTATAGGACGCATACTCAGTTGAGGCTTATCGATTTTAGGAAGACAATAGAACCTGGGGGCATTGTCATTATAGTTATGGCCTGGTTATGTATTCATTTCTTTGTCTACAAGCGGACCGTAGGAAAAAGCGGCATCCTTTGATGTTTACCACTGCCACGCCCACTGATGTCATTAGATGGTGGCTAACAGCTGTTAACTGTCAATCTGTCCAAAGTCAATCAGACACAGAAATGCTGGTCTATTTTTATTACTTGTTTAATACTGATGCCATCAATTTCTATTTTACATCTGTTTCGTGCTTTGCTGATTACTATTTTTTGAGTTTAGGTTTTTTACTTCTTTGTTTCCCATTCTCTATGCTTCTTCTTCCTTTGTTAATGCTTTTGATGATTTCATCCATGATTAAATTGAAGAGAATATGGCTCAATGAGTCCCGCTGCCTATTTCTATAGGTTCTGTAAGTTGTCCATCTATTCTGATTTCCATTTTGTTGTTTTGGTAGATGTTTTCAATAGTGTTTATAATATAACCTCTCTATTATACACAAGATGTATTACATCTTTGAGTCTTACCCTGTCAAATGCTTTCTTTAAATCAATTAGACACAGCGATGATGGTAATATTATACTCTAGTGATTTCTCAGTAATTTGCTTTACGACGAATATTGTATCTGTACACGATCTTCCAGAACGAAAGCCTTGTTATTCATCTGCTAAACTTATCCTCTGATTCATTAGTTCATGTAAAATTTAAGTTGTAAGTTTTAGGGCGGTATTTAACAAGTTTATACCTCTTTAGTTTTCTGGCTGTTTTTTATCTCCTGTTTTGAATAGTAGAATCAGTTTGCTCGTTCTCCATTCTTCTGGTATTTTATTGTGTTTTATAATTTTATTAATTAATGTTGTTAATTGTTCTGTCATTGCTGCTCCACAATATTTTAGTAATTCGTTTGGTATCCCGTCTTTGTCTGCTGCTTTTCTGTTCTTCAGTTTTACAAGTATTTTACGAACTCCCTGTATATTTATATTAAGTTCTTCATTTGTGGTTAGGTATTTCTAGTGTTTCTGGTTCTAGCGCCGTTTGTTCTTCCTCTACAAAGAGTGCATTTTTCTTACAAGTGCATGTGTTTCGTTTCTTATTGTCTTATAATTATGGTATGCCTCTTGTGTTTTGGTTGATATGAATTTCAGGTAAGCTTTTTTCTAACTTTACATTTTTTCTTCATTTCTGTACAAAACCATTAAGTTCTTCGCCGTGGGAACGATCTATTTTTATTTATATTTCTTTCAGCAAGAACTTCCTTGGCCGAGGTTAAGATATTAGACTTAATTTTTGCCCAGCTTTCTTCGACTCCATCACTTTTTGTGATATAAGTATTTTTGCTTTTTTATGTTATTCTTTTTTGGAAAAGGTTTCTTGTGGAGTCATACTGTAAGCTTTCGACTTTTATCTTTGTGGTGTATGCTGGTGTTTTGTTATCACATATCTGTATTTTCATTCGGATTTTGCACAATACTAATTTATGATCGCTTCATATTTGAAATGAGTTTACTTACTCTCTATTCGACAGAATAGATCTTTGTCCTCGAGTGTTTTCAAAAGTGTATTTGTATTGTTCTTTGTAAGGGGAAAATGTATTATTCATACGTATTTCGGTTATGCCCAGAGGTCCGCCAGAGGGTCTCCGTTTTCTCTTCTGATATTTTCATTATATCGCTGTTCTATTCCTGGAACTATATCATTGCCAACACGGGCGTTAAAATCACCCATAATGATTATATATTAATCATTTGGAATCTCGTTTATTACAGTCTGAAGGTGTTCGTAGAAGTTTTCCCTTGTGGTGGTATCTCTGTTGTTCTTTGGTGCATAGATTGCTACCACATTCAGAGGTTTGATATCCAATTTAACTTTAACACTAACTATTCTTTCAGAGATATATTTCTTCTTCTTCAAGTGCCATCTCCGCGGCGGAGGTCGGCAATCATCATAGCTATTCGAACTTTTGAGACGGCTGCTCTGAAAAGTTCATTTGATGTACATCCGTACCACTCTCTCAGGTTGCGCAGCCATGACATTCTACGCCTCCCTATGCTTCTCTTTCCTTGGATCTTTCCCTGCATGATCAGTTGGAGCAAGGTGTATTTCTCTCCACGTGTAATATGTCCGAGATATTCCAATTTTTTTGTTTTTATTGAATTTAAAATTTCCATTTCTTTGTTCATCCTTCTCAGAACCTCTTTGTTTGTGACGTGTTCTGTCCATGATATTTTCAGAATTCTTCTGTACACCCACAGCTCAAATGATTCCAGTTTTTTCATTGATGTAGCATTCAAGGTCCAAGATTCCATTCCATAAAATAAGGTCGAAAAAACATAGCACCTCGCCAACCTAACTCTTAGTTCCAGTTTTAAATCCCTGGTACATAGAACTCTTCTCATTTTGTTGAAATTTGCTCTAGCCTTTTCTATTCTTATTTTTATCTCCTGATTGTAATCATTTGTGGAGTTAATCATTGTTCCCAGGTATGCATATTTGTCCACTTGTTCGACGTTGGTTTCGTTTATTAGAAGATTCTCGTCATTTCTTTGAGATATATTATTGAGATATATTAGAGATATATTTACATTCTTGTATTTAACATGAAAATTTTCTATATACTAACAGGGCGATTCTTTTTTGGCTCTGGTTTCTTTCGCAACACATGTCGCAAATCATCAGATTGTCATCCAGCATAATTTGACCCTTTCCTTTGTTCTTCGTCTCTTGTAGTGCACGTATGTCTATATTTTTTTTCTACAAGCCCTTTTGTAATTTCCTGCTCTCTTGTGTTTAGAGACTTTAAGTTTCAAGTATCGATGAGAAGTATATTCCTTGTTTTCTATAAATTCGTTGTTCTCTTTCTCGCGTTAATCATCGTAATGAAATCATTCCTGTTCCTAGGCATAATCCTGTTTCTATGAGCTGTATGGTTTTAAAGTCTATCAGTAGGATGCTAACCTTGCTGTAGACCCTCTCCTCCTTTATCCGGGCTTGTGATCGGCAACAGTTTTTTTGAGCTACCCGATCCACCCAACAAAACTGCAGGCAGAGTTATATTATGTGAAATTATGAAAATATAAATAAATATCATTTGAAAGCAAATTTAATTAGGTATTATATAAACTAAATAATATGTTTAAAAATAATAATTGTATTTATATGAAATTATTTTAAAACAAGAATTAATATAAAAACGTAAACAGATGATTCAATGTTGTTATTAATCGAATGGCATTTATGATTTTTATTAAATTTTGATAATTGTTACGCATCGAATCTGTTAGTGAAAGATATTCTTTTAATTTTTTACTTCTCATTTAATGTCTATATTTTGTTAGTTATTTTTCATGCAGTTATTAATTTAAACCTGCTTAGAGTAAATATATGATGGCTAGAAACGAATTCATCGAGAGTAGTGAATCGATGTCAAGAACCGTTATTCTATGACGCTACCCGTGACGACGCGATACGCCATCTTGTGGCGCTAGTTCCTTGACGCTCGCCTCAGCATTTTACTGTAGAGAAAAAAGTAATACAACGCCAGTATAGAAGCTTCGCTTCAAAAATCAATGGGCATTACATCATATCTCCGTTGTTATTGGGCCGATTGGAGCGTGTGATGCGATAAATGAAAGGAGAGGTGATAGCGAATATGCTAAGATAGAAAAACATACATGGCGGCATTGGCAAAAGGGCATTACATTATATCTTTGTTGTTATTAATTTATATTAAGATAAAAAAACAAGCAAGACGACTAGCAAAAGAGCACTACACAGCATCTTTGTTATTAATAAACGTGTAGCGACATATGAGATATCACATGATAGTATTGATAATAGTAGACCCACTATAATATAAATTTGAAGTTACAAAATAAACAACTAGCCGAATTATAACATGCAACATATCAAACGGCATCGGAGGATATAACGAATATGTTTAGATAGAAATGACAAACAAGACGACTACCAAAAGGGCACTACATAGCATCTTCGTTCTTAATAAACGTATAGCGATATAAGAGATATCACATGACAGTATGGATGATAATAGACACACTATAACGCAAATTTTGAGAACGAATGAGTAAAACATCAGCAAGAGATGCTGCTCAGTTACATCAATTACATGCAGGTGGATGGTGAATAAACTGTGGAAAAGAAGACTGAAAAATCAGCTAACAAAGAAATGTATCAAATAGTGCAAATCATGTTAATAAATATTTAAATTGTTTTAGGTGTGGGTCAGAGCAACACTTGGCAAATAAATGCACCAAAAAGATTTACAATACAATAAATATAAGAAGTGACATTTGAGCAAGGTGTGCATGAAGAGAAATCATACTAGTCACGTAAATGAGAGAGAAGAAGGTCAATTGGATGACATTTTACACATTTCAAGTGAACAGTCTCAATACAGAGAAAAATTTATCATCAAATCAAAAAAAACTTAAATTTGAATTTTGAAGTTGACTCTGGAGCAGCAGTTACATTGATAAATAATAAAGATTATCAATTGCGTTTTCCAAATTTAAAATTATACAATACAAATTTAAAATTGGTTTCATATATAGAGGTTACCCAGTAAATTTTTAGGCATGGGGGAGGTACAGGTTAAGTACAGAAAAGAAATTAAAAGCTTAAACATTTATGTAGTAGAGTCAAATAAACACTTCGAGGGAGGGAGTGGATTAGACAATTAGGGTTAAATTTACAAAATGAAATCTTTAATGTAGATTTAAATGTGCAATCAAAATTACATAGTTTATTTGAAAATAACAGTACCATTTTCAAAAAAGATATAGGGAAGATTTGGGCCTACAAGCAAAACTTCAGGTAAAACCCAATATTAATCCATTTTTTATTAAATCAAGGAAGGACTCTGGAGCAGCAGTTACATTGATAAATAATAAAGATTATCAATTGCGTTTTCCAAATTTAAAATTATACAATACAAATTTAAAATTGGTTTCATATATAGAGGTTACCCAGTAAATTTTTAGGCATGGGGGAGGTACAGGTTAAGTACAGAAAAGAAATTAAAAGCTTAAACATTTATGTAGTAGAGTCAAATAAACACTTCGAGGGAGGGAGTGGATTAGACAATTAGGGTTAAATTTACAAAATGAAATCTTTAATGTAGATTTAAATGTGCAATCAAAATTACATAGTTTATTTGAAAATAACAGTACCATTTTCAAAAAAGATATAGGGAAGATTTGGGCCTACAAGCAAAACTTCAGGTAAAACCCAATATTAATCCATTTTTTATTAAATCAAGGAAGGTGAAGTTTGTTTATCAGAAAATGATTGACTTCAATTAGTGCGGTCCTAAATATTATTAAATTTATCTGACTTGGCCCATTATTAAGACCTTATACCTCAGGTAAATTCTTGTTACCTGAAACCGGGCCATTTATACTATTATCGGTTAACCCAGGATGTTTATAGTCGATACTAATTGAAGTCAACCATTTACTGCTAAACAAACTGTACCACATGCATTACTACCAGAAATAGAAAGAGAGATACAAAATTTGTAAAATGAAGGTGTATTGTAAAAGGTAAATGGCTCTGAGTTTGCAACACTTATTACCCGTTGCAAAAATTGATTTAAAATAGGCTTATTTGCAAATGGAAGTAAGAGAAGAGGACCAAAAATTTTTCACACTTAGCTCTCCAAAAGGACTTCAAAGTACACGGTTAATGTATGGGTTAGCCAGTGCTCCGGCAATTTGGCAAAGGGAGATTGAGAACTTACTTAAGGACAGGGGGTGTCGATATTAAGATGTTGGAACTAATCCTAAGCAGACTACATCAACATAACATATGGGTAAAGTTTGTTAAATGTCAATTTTTAACTAATTTAATTGAGTGTCGCCAAAGTGACCAATCATGACACAGATTGTTACTTTGGCCGGCCAATCACAAAGCTCGTTATTAACTGCTTTGTCATTGGCCTCCCGGCGGAAGATTGCTGCGAATTCGCAAACACGAATTGTATAAAAGAGCACATCTTCCGATCGGAATCTAGTCGTCTTGCACTACTAGCCCCGTGCTAGACCTTGTTGGCTTGGTGCCACTACTACTACTACTACTTTAAGTTTTATTATTAATTAAGTGACGATTTCGTCGAAGACGTCGAAACAGAAGACTTCATCAACTTCGAAAAACGTTTTAATGGTTGAGTAAATACGAAGCCGTGGTGGCTACGACATTACTCGAACCATAGAAGGTACAAGAACCGACGTGTTGACTAAGAACCTTCCCTGGCAAGATAATCACGACCATTGAAATAGGAAAAGACAGTGGTCTTAAAACTATTTCTGATCGCGTCGAAATGAGACAGCGTACCCTGGGGCCATTGGCGGTCAAGAGCAAATAAAAGCCCCAAGCGGGCTTGGAATTGCTTTTTACTCAGTGGCTGAGCTGCGGTAACACTTCGTCGCCAGAAACCTTACGTAAATAGTAATCGTCCTTACAGGATCGCAAATATTGTTTTACGAAAGGTGTTGACACAAAGTGAGGACAGTCGAAGAGTCAACACTCTGTCGACGTTCTTGTACCTCTCGAGGAGTGTGAACGTGGCCACACAGCGAGGTCTGAAGTGCCGGCGTCTCTGTGGAACTCGAGGTATACATTGTGTCCAAGAATATTAAACATATATTTATATTCATATAAGACAAGTCATTGTAAGAAATATTGTTCTGAAGCTATTTTATTGTGGCATGTTAAAGTAATTACTATTTAAATGGGAATAATCCACAATTAAAGGTTAAAGTACGTTTATTGACGTTTCAATTTCCACTTCGGAAATCGTTTTAAAATACAAACACTAATGTTTGTATTTTGAGAATGATTTCCGCATGATTTAAAGAAGAAATTAAGTCGGTAATCAGGATAATCCGAAGCTCGAATCAGTGTCCAACTTCTTAAGAATTGTCCATTTATGTTTCATGGTCACTCCAGACCAATTCCAGTTTGTGTGGGACACAGATGTGTGTTTGCAGGGTTTTGATTCAATTCCAATCCCAAAAACTTTCTAAAGGAAATACATCAGCCAGTGATGCCAGGCACTTTTTATTAAAATTATTCAAAGTAAAAATAAACAATTTTGTATTAGTAAAAAGTGGCTTTCATGACAAAATAAAAAAAAGTAAATAAATAAAAGTATAAGTTTTGTGGATTAGCTAATTGTCATATTAGTCTTCTTTTAAATAGAATTAATTTTAATATTTAATATTTCAAAAAGGTTTGATATTTCATTTCAACATATGACGGTCAGTATTATCCTTTTCTGATATTTGGTACACAACCAAAATTTTTAAATTTTTTTAGTTTAAAGGTTAACCTTAATGCAAGCTCCGTTGAAATATTTAGATAATTTTCATTTCTAATAATTATTTAAATACTTACAACTAGTTGTAAAATTGTTACAACTGTCGCCCAATCTGTAAGGTTTGTTGATAAATTTTGTTAATATTATTTGTAATAACTGTTGATGTAAAGTAATAATAAATATGTAATGTTTCTCTCTAAACAAGAAGTTGTAGAATTATTTCCTTTAAAAAGATTTTTACCCTATAATATTTTTTAGGAAAGTAAAGCCTTTCTTTCTCCCCAGAAAGAGGATTCTTTTAAACGGCTTCCAAATTCAAATCGTTTAGGAACCTTCTGGTGTTTTGTTGCCCAGGAAATCTATGTAAGTATTTTCTTGATTTCTTTCTTTGTAGTTACCCCTCTCAGTCCCTCCTTTATTTACTTATTTACGACCCAGCTCTCCAACCAAATAAAGAGTGGTCATTCGCAAACGTTTCGGTTTATTTGCTTACCCTATCTTCAGCCCAATAATTGCTCAGTCCTCACTTTCAACCCCCTATAAGTGATACCCAATGTGGTAGGCAAATTATATCGTTACAAATGTTACTAACATATTTACAGTCAAAATAAAACTGGCTACTCGACTTGACGAATCTGTACCAGGTACAATTCGTTGGCTCTTAAGCACAACGACCAATGGCAGATTTTTATTAACATGGCTCCAGCCTAACCAAATAAGGTGGAACGGACCAGTGTTGAAGTTTCTGGGAGCGAAAAGAGGAGTGCTTTCAGCTCAACAAAGGCGGGTGGCCAACAATATAGCTTAAGCAAGCTTCGCTATGGTTATCCACTAGGTAGATAACCAAAATAGCATCAAATAATAATACAGATGGCTATGCCACTCAAACAATAAATTTTCGAACTTCCAACTACTGGTTGAAAATCGAAATAACACAAAAAGAAGAAAAACAGGATGGCCAATAGTTCCATAGGAATATTCTGCAGGATCGATCACAGCGAAAAATTTCCAAGTTAGGAAACTCCCAAAAGGACAAAAGAAGAAAATAAATCCAAAATATTAATACACAATCTTGGAAAGGAAGAAAGAAAACGAGTACATGGCATACAAGCCACAATCGATACACAAACAGTTCAGTCTCAAACTAATATTTCCAAAAGAAACAAAAAATCGTAACAGTCTTCCAAAGAAACAAAAAAGTTACGACAGTTACCCAAAGGAACAGAAACATCACTATAATCTTCCAAAGGAACCAAAAATATTACAGTCCGTCGTCACTAATCAAACTTCCAACTTGGTACAAAAATTTTAAACTTAATGACAGGAAAAGTAAAGAAGAAGAGTATATATACAAAAGGCGAAAGCTAATGCTTATCTTCCTTAAAAGCTCAGCAGGTCACCTGGCGGACAAATCCAAAACTCATCGCCCTAGCCGTTCCTCTCATAACAATTAATAAGGTCAAAGACACAGTTTAGAAAGGAAATAAAGGGGCACCATTAAGAAATAGACCTCATCATTCTACGGATGATAATTGAATCCAACATCGTCATACAAATCACATAGAAATGTTCACCATTCTTCAGTAAAACTCTAACAGAGTCACAACAATATAAGGATTTTGAATCTTAGTGGGTCAACCATTTCAGCTGTTTAACGAACGTGGCCCCACAGTCGACATACACAACATTTTCACAATAGTCGGCGGTAGGTCCTTTTAGCTCTGCATAACAAAGCCTCACAATGGACAATGCAAATGATTTTTACCTTTGCTTCTGCCATATCATGAACAACACATCATAAAGGAATGCTGCTGGGACTTGCCAAAAGTCTTACTTCAACCCATAGAAAAGCCTGACCCTTCTATTTGGTCTTATAATTATTAGAAGACCACAACAATATCAACTCATGAATGCTGCTGGAAATATTAGAAGTCAACAGAAATATCAAAGAATACAAAAATTCAGGTCACGTGCATGTACGTCCTACATGATATCTAAAAAAAAAATAATAAATAAGGTGCTGTTAACTGCTACTAATTTTTCATTTTTTTATGTTCAGTCTTTGTAAAATTAAGTTAAAATATTTTCGCCTATTTTTTATTTTATGACCACAATATAACTGAAATATGGCTCAAAAATAATAGAAAATATGACAATTTCAAGGAAACAACAGACTAAACAAACTGTTTATACAGGGGTAGACAAAATACTAATAATATTGAAAACTTAACTTTTTGAGTGAGCAACACAAAATAATACAAAATAACCAGTTCTTGTTCTGAAAACTAAATGAGACTGCTCTTAGACAAAACTAAACATCAAGTCCTAATTACGAGTATTACACTTGTGGTCATTCGGATATAACAAAGGAAACACAAAACACAGTCTGCTACTGCGTCTAAAATTGGTCGAATCTTCTCAACGACTCACCAATTGACTCTACTTCTCATTCAAAATCTCCAACTAACCTGTGGTATACTAGACATCATCAAAGATAGGCTTAGGAGGGTAAAACACAACCACTCACTCTTCAGCTCAAACAAAAGTCACTCGGAAAAATACAAACATTTACTCAAAATGACCAAACAATCAAACTTACAAAATCCTATTATTCTGTAAAGCCTGTCAAATCAATTAAAAATAAATGCAAAAAATAACGGCATTAAATATTACTGTTATAACCTTAAATTGTTTGCCTGTCTACACACTTAAAATTCATATGTAAATATTCAATCTCAAAATATTTGCTTTCATTACCAATACAATAAATCTACATTTGTCCATATACTAGAATACAACAGTTAATATAAATAAATAACAAATAATATAATAATAATAATACAATAGTTAACATAAATGAATCAGATAAAATTAAATTATTAGAAGAATTTTTCACCAAGTAACAAAAAAACAAAATTTGTTTAATTTACTAATGTGTATATTTTGACAACGATTTCCAAAGTGAAAATTGAAACGTCAATAAACGTACTTTAACCTTTAATTGTGGCTTATTCCCATTTAAATAGTAATTAACAATACATATGTTAATATACAATACATAATATACAATCATTATTTGTGGGACACTATTCAAAAGGGGGTGCTAGTTTTTTTGTTTTTTTTTGTTTTGCAAACTTTTCTCTAATTCTTCTTTGAGGGTGTAATAACTGAAGCCTTTCCTGATCTGACATGTGGTTTTCTAGTAGTATCTCTCTTGTATAGGGATTGGACAGATATCTTTCAAAGAAACAAGTTATTTATGACTTATTGGTGGACTAGGAATTCTATGTTCTCGCATTGGATGATTCGGTTGGTCATGGATGAATTCGTATAGTTCGAATTGTCACTAACAAGAGGTTTACCAGGGGCTCTGCTATCAACGGGGTGATACTGGCAACTTAAACAGTTCGAAATTTCTTAGATTCTTACATTTATATCATTTACATATATATATATATATATATATATATATATATATATATATATATATATATATATATTGAAAAAGTTGTATTTTATTAATTTTATTTTTATTTATAATAAATGTTGTAATTTTTAAAATCTGTGGTTCGTTGTTTAATTTAATATATACCTCAGCTAGCTTAATTATGTGTTCTAAGCAATCTGTCACTGTGTGACGTCGACTCTGTAGTCTCCTGGTAGAGTTCAAAAAGAAATTAAACCAAAATTTACTTTAGACCTTTGATAAATTAACCCAAATGAAGCACGTTATTTATTAATATTGAACAAATTTAATATAAACAATAAAATTCGTCTGCAACTTGGGTTGCCTTTAAAAATTTACAAAAATAGGAATCGTATAAATCTTAATGTGGTTTAGAGTCGTGACAATAAAATTTTATTACAAAATGTGGAGACTCTATACAAGTACCTAAAAACTAAATAAATATTGCAACTTTATAAAGTGTTTAAATGAACTATAAAGAAAAGAAAATGAACACTTTATTCCGCTGACTTTTAACTTGCATTCAAATATAATCAAAATTTCAAATGATCCCCAAAATTATTATCCAACCTTACTTTAAAACAGTTCTGATTTATTGAAAGAAAACTAACTACTCGCAAAATAATTGGTGAAACTGGAATATCAATCCTCTCTTCGGAAGTTAAGGTACGTACTATTCTAATTTTAATTTAATGATCATTAATATTTTCAATTTTTTTAAGGCCTATCGCAATTATGTTAATTCATGAATTTTAATTTTCTCAATTTAAATGACATTTCTGTACTCCAATAATAATTTATAAGTTAAATTGTTTCTCTTACTCTCTGGAACAAATTCTGGATATCTCTGCTGTGGAAACTGTGGAAAAACTAAATTTCTCTTTAGACGAGTTAAAAAAAACACTCCCGACCTATTCCACAATTTCAGGACTCCCTTTCAAAATTTCTTGTCGGCCTCTCCCAAAATCTATCATTCGTTGCTAACAGCAACCAACGTTCTTTTTTCTTTTCGTCTTCTATTTTTTTTTTAAACCATAAAACTGTCCTGTTCTGACACATTTGTCAATCCACATTAATTTCTCATAATCACTTTAATCACATCTAATTTGGGAATTTATAAAAAAAATGTTCAGATATAAAACTTATTCTATTACAATGCTAATACAATTTATTCTTTTCATCTCCACATCATTGTAATTTCTTATTTAACAAAACCCCTATTAATTTAGCTCCCATAGACTTGCTTGACAGTTTATTTTCTGACGTTTTCAAAATTTCTATGTTTAAATATTTTTTAAGAATTCTTCTTTTTTTGTTCTTTTTAAGGTTTAGACGATTCACCTATACACTAGGCAACTATACTATTCAGAAATTATTAACACTATACCAGGTAAGTCAAAATTAATTTATTTAACAATTTACTAATCTTTTTCTCTCTTTTATTTCAGAGTCGAACCCACATTGTGATGGCTTCATGAAATTCATGAACAACAAACTCATATAAAAATCCATTTAAGTTGTATCCTTTTTAACATATTGAAATCATTTCAACTTCCCCCCAATTTGGATTTTGTTCAGTGCTAACTATCAGCACTTACTAAATCTAAATTCTTACCGGTAAACTTAAATATTTTTTTAATATTAACATAACAATAAACTGACTTTTATTAATAAGCATATCTCTTGAATATTTTTTTTATAATTTACTCTATGACAAATACAGAATTCTCCAAACAAAATCTACAAATCTTTCACTAATTATATCAACTTCAGAATCAAATTTCCAAGTACTTTCCCAATTTCTTTACTTCTTTTCCTGTACTATTTATTTCTTGTACTATTTTCGTAGAAATTCTTATAATTGTTCCCCTATATACTATTTCATATACTATTTCAGTATCTTCATTCATTGCCGCATTATTATTTATTCTTTTTATATCCGCATATAATATTCATTTCATCATCTCTACATATAACTCTCTATATTTCATATTTCAATATTTCTTATAATTTTATTTTTCATCTTATTTCCGCATATACTATTTATCATTATAATATTCCCTATTTCCCAATTTCTACAAAATATCGATTTGTCCATAGTACTTTGCTCATTTATTTATACTTGTAACTCCTATAAATCTACTTGAAAATAAATCAACCTTTTTTGTTTATATAAATTCATCATTATTCTGTACATCTGTTCCTAATAAATTATTTAATTATCAAATTTATCTCAAGATATGCTTATTTATTAATTAACCTTCTATTTACAAAACTTATATCTTATAATACCAAATTCGTGTCATAATATTGCCTACCCTTGTATGTTTATTCATAATACTTATAAATTCCCTCTATATTAAATATCCCTCTAATTTTATTAGTTTCTGGATGTCTTAGTTCATAACTGTTTACCCCATGTTCAGTACTAATGACATAAGGTCCTTCAAATGGCAAAAGTAATTTTCCACACAGATTTTCATCCCTTTTTGGCACTAAAATAATTTCTTCTGAACTGTTTACTTGACAAATCTGAAATTCTTCTTTATTCAAAATCTCTTCTTTATTTAATTTACAAAATTTAATAGATTCTTGATCAATTTGTAAAGTTTGATTGACATAGTTAATAATCATTTTATGTTTTTCCATTTCATCATTTCCCAATACTATTTCAAAATTTAAGTGATCTACTACTAACATTTGTATTTCATACATTTTATTTCCCAATTTTACATTACAGATTATAGAACTATTAGTATCATATAATTTTTTATTATTCGCCCCTATTAATGATAATTTATTTGTTTTTATCACCATAATATTGTCCTTATTTAAATTATTTACAATGTTTTTGTTGATTAGAGTTACTTCTGAACCTGTATCTAATAATAACTTGTATACTGAATCTTGTATGTACCCTTCAATAAACTTTAAAGTATTAGTGTTATTATTTTTATTTAATTCCCCAGTATCTCTAATAAACTCCCTTGGATGTTCATACTTTGATAAGTAGACAATATTATGCACATAGGAGCGGTCTAAACAAAATTTCTCCCTTCTGCATCAACACTTGCTTCCCCCCTATTCTCCTCTGTTCTAACTACATTCACCTGTCTTCTCTCCTCATTTTCCCCCCTATTATATCTTGGATTCCCTTCTCTGTAAGCTTCCCTATTTCTCGTCTCCTGTGGATAATTTCCCTGGTTCTGTCTCCAATTATTGCCTCTGTCATTTCCTTGTCTCCAGTTATTCCCTCTATCATTGTTTGGATTCCCTTGTCTACGTTCCCAGTTATATCTTCCGATATCTCTCCTGGCATTGTTCATATTCTCTCCCCTATTTGTAAAATCCCTGCTTCTATTTTGTCTCTCAAATTCTCTTTCCCTATAATTATTCCCTCGATTCACATATCCCTGTCTATTTGCTGTGTTATTCCTATATGTCCCTTGCTCTTGTCCATTTCGATTCTGCGTCCCTACACTCCTCTCAATCCTCTGAAGATATCCTGTCAGACTTTCCATCGTCTTTATATTGTGGAGAGCTATTGTTTCCGCCATGTTATGGTTATATTGCCTGGCGATGTATATGACAATCTCCTCTTCTCGCATAGCCGGTTCTAAGTATTGTGCTGTCTGGAATAACTGCATTGCGTACAGATTGTAGTTGGTACTTTTTTCATAATTGAATTTCCCAAAATACAACCGTTCCCTGAAACTAGCCTGTTGGTTTTCTCCCCAAAAATAGTTAATAAACTTGGCCTCAAATTCCTGCACATTATTTATGGAATTTTCATTATTGCAAAACCATAATAATGGCATGCCCACTAACATGTTTCGAATATTCAATTTCATTTCTATCGGATCCCTTACATTCTTTACCTTATTTTTGATGATATCTACAAATATTCTAGGATGTAAGTGATTCAGGTTTCCGTCAAACTTAATTCCCCCATCATTATAACTCGGCATCACAGTACTCACTCCCCTTGTTTGTCCTAGATTTGATTCCAAACGCTGAATCTCCTCACTTGCATTTTTAAATTTCTCTTTCAATTCCTCAACTTGTCCCTGTAATACTCTATCTCCCTTTTCCGCCTGATTTGCATGCCTACCAATTTCCAGTTCCAAATTCTGCAATCCCATCTTTATATTGTTTTTGATAATGGTAAGTTTTTCCTCATGATCCTGAGTTTGCCTTTTAACACTTTCTACCTCCCTAACAATCTCTTTATTCTGCTTATTAACTTCTTTGTTTATTTCCCTTGGTAAATTCTCTTGAATGGATGTGCCCAACTCTACAAATCTGCTCCCAATTTCCTGTCCTATTTCCGCTCTAATTATGGCCTTTTCTCTGGATATCTCCTCCTGTACATTCCTCTTAAAATCCTCACTTTCTCCTCTAACCTGTTCTAATTTCTCTTCTAAACCTTGGGTAATGTGTAGCATCTCTTCCCTGACTATCTTCACTTCTTCTTTGATTTCTTCCCTCATTTTAATTAACTCTCCCCTAAGTTCTCCTTTAATATTATTTTCCATTTTGTTCATATCCCCCCTAATATTGTTAATATTACTATCCATTTTGTGCATATCCCCCCTAATATTATGATCCATCTGTTGTAGCATCCGCATTATTTGCCTCATATCCATCTGTGTCATCCCTGACTCTCCCACATCTCCTTCCCTGCGTCTCTCCTCCTGCACTCTACTTTCATCCTCACTTTCATCACGTCTCTCTCTCACTGTCTCATCCAACTCCTCTCTCAAACTATCTGTTAGACTTCCCTCTCTATCACCTTGTCCTGCTTCTTGTATGCATTGCTCTAAATATACTACAACTTCTCCTGACCTTCCTCTGCTTTCTTCATCTACCTGTATATCCTGTTCCTGTTCTAATACCTGTTCTCCTTTACTCTCTTTCGGTACGACTTCTTTTCCGTTTCTTAAAGTCATTCGGTCTGCCATTTTATCCTAATATCTATTTATTCTCAAATTTAACTTTAACTGCCCCAGAATCTCTGCAACACTAATCACACCAATTTATTTTTACTCTAATCTGTGTAATATTAATAAATCTGCTTAAAAATACCCTTATTTCTGTTTTCCGAGAGGCCCCACGTTGTTAGCGTCAATTGAAAAAGTTGTATTTTATTAATTTTATTTTTATTTATAATAAATGTTGTAATTTTTAAAATCTGTGGTTCGTTGTTTAATTTAATATATACCTCAGCTAGCTCAATTATGTGTTCTAAGCAATCTGTCACTGTGTGACGTCGACTCTGTAGTCTCCTGGTAGAGTTCAAAAAGAAATTAAACCAAAATTTACTTTAGACCTTTGATAAATTAACCCAAATGAAGCACTTTATTTATTAATATTGAACAAATTTAATATAAACAATAAAATTCGTCTGCAACTTGGGTTGCCTTTAAAAATTTACAAAAATAGGAATCGTATAAATCTTAATGTGGTTTAGAGTCGTGACAATAAAATTTTATTACAAAATGTGGAGACTCTATACAAGTACCTAAAAACTAAATAAATATTGCAACTTTATAAAGTGTTTAAATGAACTATAAAGAAAAGAAAATGAACACTTTATTCCGCTGACTTTTAACTTGCATTCAAATATAATCAAAATTTCAAATGATCCCCAAAATTATTATCCAACCTTACTTTAAAACAGTTCTGATTTATTGAAAGAAAACTAACTACTCGCAAAATAATTGGTGAAACTGGAATATCAATCCTCTCTTCGGAAGTTAAGGTACGTACTATTCTAATTTTAATTTAATGATCATTAATATTTTCAATTTTTTTAAGGCCTATCGCAATTATGTTAATTCATGAATTTTAATTTTCTCAATTTAAATGACATTTCTGTACTACAATAATAATTTATAAGTTAAATTGTTTCTCTTACTCTCTGGAACAAATTCTGGATATCTCTGCTGTGGAAACTGTGGAAAAACTAAATTTCTCTTTAGACGAGTTAAAAAAATCTATCATTCGTTGCTAACAGCAACCAACGTTCTTTTTTCTTTTCGTCTTCTATTTTTTTTTTTAAACCATAAAACTGTCCTGTTCTGACACATTTGTCAATCCACATTAATTTCTCATAATCACTTTAATCACATCTAATTTGGGAATTTATAAAAAAAAAATGTTCAGATATAAAACTTATTCTATTACAATGCTAATACAATTTATTCTTTTCATCTCCACATCATTGTAATTTCTTATTTAACAAAACCCCTATTAATTTAGCTCCCATAGACTTGCTTGACAGTTTATTTTCTGACGTTTTCAAAATTTCTATGTTTAAATATTTTTTAAGAATTCTTCTTTTTTTGTTCTTTTTAAGGTTTAGACGATTCACCTATACACTAGGCAACTATACTATTCAGAAATTATTAACACTATACCAGGTAAGTCAAAATTAATTTATTTAACAATTTACTAATCTTTTTCTCTCTTTTATTTCAGAGTCGAACCCACATTGTGATGGCTTCATGAAATTCATGAACAACAAACTCATATAAAAATCCATTTAAGTTGTATCCTTTTTAACATATTGAAATCATTTCAATATATATATATATATATATATATATATATATATATATATATATATATATATATATATATATATATATATATATATTCATCTAAAAAGAACAATATGAAACCAAACATCCATAGAGAAGTTACAAGAAAAGTGTGTTTCCTTACAAAGACATGTAGCAGTCAATGATGTTAAAAAAATGAAAAAACTTACGAAACTGGACATTCAGAGTTAACGTTGTATAAAATAATTAATTGAAACTAGGTATAGTTTGCAATTTAACAAAATTAGCACAGCAAAAGAACATGTGATAAAAATACATGTATTAAAAAGTTATTATAAAAACTTAAGTAAAAAACATTAAGGTTTATTTTAAAGTGTAAAGAACTAAAAAGATCATACGAATGCACTTCCAACAAATTTATTTAATAAATTAGATTTTAATTTTAACTTTAGGTAACATTATAAGTTATTTAGAATAATAGTAATAAGATAAAATGAAGTTACCAGTCTTTAGCTTACTGAGACTCGCCGATAAATGAATTTACAAGTTTAACACCCACGAAAACACGTGAAAATAGGTGGCCTTGAGGTCAGAGTGACATAAACAGCAAGGCAACCTACCAATTTCTATATATAAGGCGGTATATTCAAAATTTGTGATAAATTTGGTTAACAGCTTGTCGTTAAAAAACCAAACAAAGAAAGGAAAAGGTGGTTAAAATCACCACTCACCCCAACAGTGATTGATCTGTCAACAAAGAACAAAGCATGCGAAGTCAATCCAAAATATCATATATTATAATATTATGACGTCACTAGTTAGCCAGCTAACAGGTGAAGATTAATACAACTTCCACAGTCCAAAGGTTCAAACATTTAGGACCGTAATGAGAAAGATTCTATGAATCAATTTCAGTTTAATTTTATCAAACAAGTTTATCAAAAAGAACAATTACTTAAATATGTAAAAGTGATATTGACAAATATTAATAAAATATAAGTTGATAAAACTAAGTTAAGGAAGGAATAATTTATTTTATTTTATTTTTATTTAAATTTATTATATGAAAATGTAATAACATTATGCAGTATTAGGCAGAACAGTGTTATTAATTGAATTATTTGATATTGTTCTGAGTTGGTCACCATTGGGTATGTCATTTAAATAACACTGTTCTGCCTAATACTGTACTTGGGAATCAAACTACCCATTACTCATCTTTACCTTATTTTCCTCAAGTTACTGAGAAACTCGTTAAACTGTACAAACATAACAACGTACCGGTTAAAATTGCTATTAAGAATGCTAAGACTGTCAGGAATTTGTTTTCTAAAACTAAAACACCTCTGTCCCTTCTGGAACAAGTTAATGTAATATATCATATACCTTGTGCTGAGTGTGACTCATGTTACATCGGTCAGATAGGGAGATCACTGAGAGGGCGTCTCACGACTCACCGCAGTGATATTAATTTATCTAAGCATACTTGTGCTCTTGCCCAACATGCTATCAACACTAAGCACGAAGTAAACTTTAATGAAGTTAAAATTCTTGGCACTGAACGCAATCTCGTAAAAAGACAGTTTTTAGAAATGTGTTCAATATTAAAACATCCTAATACCCTTAATAAGAGAACCGACATTAGTAATTTGAGTCAAATTTATCATGCATTAATTTTACAGAATTAGGCTTGATATGTTGTTTACTTAAATTTTGTCCCACATTGGGGTTTTGTTATTACATTTTCATATAATAAATTTAAATAAAAATAAAATAAAATAAATTATTCCTTCCTTAACTTAGTTTTATCAACTTATATTTTATTAATATTTGTCAATATCACTTTTACATATTTAAGTAATTGTTCTTTTTGATAAACTTGTTTGATAAAATTAAACTGAAATTGATTCATAGAATCTTTCTCATTACGGTCCTAAATGTTTGAACCTTTGGACTGTGGAAGTTGTATTAATGTTCACCTGTTAGCTGGCTAACTAGTGACGTCATAATATTATAATATATGATATTTTGGATTGACTTCGCATGCTTTGTTCTTTGTTGACAGATCAATCACTGTTGGGGTGAGTGGTGATTTTAACCACCTTTTCCTTTCATTGTTTGGTTTTTTAGCGACAAGCTGTCAACCAAATTTATCACAAATTTTGAATATACCTCCTTATATATAGAAGTTGGTAGGTTGCCTTGCTGTTTATGTCACTCTGACCTCAAGGCCACCTATTTTCACGTGTTTTCGTGGGTGTTAAACTTGTAAATTCATTTATCGGCGAGTCTCAGTAAGCTAAAGACTGGTAACTTCATTTTATCTTATTACTATTATTCTAAATAACTTATAATGTTACCTAAAGTTAAAATTAAAATCTAATTTATTAAATAAATTTGTTGGAAGTGCATTCGTATGATCTTTTTAGTTCTTTACACTTTAAAATAAACCTTAATGTTTTTTACTTATGTTTTTATAATAACTTTTTAATACATGTATTTTTATCACATGTTCTTTTGCTGTGCTAATTTTGTTAAATTGCAAACTATACCTAGTTTCAATTAATTATTTTATACAACGTTAACTCTGAATGTCCAGTTTCGTAAGTTTTTTCATTTTTTTAACATCATTGACTGCTACATGTCTTTGCAAGGTAACACACTTTTGTTGTAACTTCTCTATGGATGTTTGGTTTCATATTGTTCTTTTTAGATGAACTGATGATGCTTTCTGAGCAGAAAGCGAAACGTCTTCAATAAATAGATGAAGTAGCCACCTTCTTTGTCTTTTATTTCTCCACTTGAACGAAAAACCCACCACTCTTCGAGTGTACCTTAGTTTATATATATATATATATATATATATATATTTAATACATATATATGTATATATATATATATATATGTATATATATATATGTATATATATATATATATATATATATGTATATATATATATATATATATATATATATATATATATATATATATATATATATATATATATATACCTATGGCATAAAGTGAACTCCACCCATGTTAAAATTCAGGGTCAAACGAGCTCCGTGGTCAAGTGGACACCGATATACGGAGCTCACTTGACTATTCCATAATATTGACTCTGTCGTTTCGTTAACATGTATAGTTTCATGATTTTTAAAAATTTTGTGGAGCTCATAAGTAGCCCTGTATCATGAATGTATATCGCTTAGTTCACGTGTGTATATTATAGGGGTCGTTCAGATCTTTTTCACTGTATATTGGAACCATTAGTATATTGGTCTAAGTAAGCTCCGATAGTTTGGCAACTAGGCGATTAAGCCGTATATTTCCAGCTTATGTTCTAAACGGTTCATACGGACTCTTTATTTTTGTTATCATTCATACGCATTACAGTATATAAAAGATATGTATACTATCAAATACCTGTTTTTGGTAGGTACGTGCTTTTCTAAAAATAGCTTTATGGATACAAAAGGATTTCATTACCAAATGGGATGTATTTTTTCATATGCGGAAATTTCCTAATGTATTTTGTTAACGTCAGTATGTCTTTATACGTTTCGTTTAAGAATCCGATTAATAAGAACTTATTTTATTTCATCCATTGTTTTACGTAATCTTATATACAGCTTCTTTATTATTTTATTTCTGGTTTTGTCTGTTTACTATATATAATTCTAGATAGTTTATCTTAGAATAAATATTTAAGTGCTAAGATAGATATTTTTGTGTAAAAATTGGTAGTAATGCGCAAAAAAGGGAAGAATGCTTAATTTATCTAACAGGAATATACCACTTCACCAATATTACATACTTCTGAATGTTTTATCTTCTATTTAGGGGTAATATGTAATCAATATAAGTGAAGTTAGTGTCAAATTTGCAATGATTTTTAAAAGCTGACTGTACTTTATATGTTCAGTTCAAATAATTAAACCTTATCACTTCAGAAAAGAGTGATTTGAAGGGCAAAGTCATCTAAGAAGGTGGAATGAATCTTGTACCACCCCACATTCACACAGGTTAACCGGTGTTTGCAGGCAAGAGCCGTCTTGGAAGATTTTAGAAAGGTAGCTACCATAAGGAAATTCCTCTCGAGGGTTCAGATGGCGAGGAGCAGCTTATTCTTTTGCGGATGTTGCGAATCTAGACTTGGTTTCTTTCGTTCTCTAGCTACTTATCTTTGGATATTAGGTGGATTGATAGCTACGATATTCTAGAGCTTATGAGTCTTAATATCCGCTGAATTTGGCTGACTAATTTATAGCAAAATCTACGTATTAAGTATGTGTTGGTGTCATCCATACTGGCAAGGTATATTCGGCAGCAAAAGCGTAGAGTGCAAGCGTCTAAGTCTACGTTTACGTTTTAAGGGTTGAAGGATGTGCTTCCCATTTTTAGCTGAAAAGTTTGCGAAGAATATTATTTTTCTGGTTGTAGTTTGCCATTTAGTTTTAAACAAAGTTCTGTGAATGACAAGGTGTGATAAAAATTATCTTCAAGCTATTTATAACAAGTCCAGAGTTTAAGAATTTCATGACACTATTGGATGTTCAGATTTGTGAAAGCGTCTCTGTTAGGGACCTTGAAGGAGCACACCTGACTCTTTCCGCGGTTTGGCTTAAAATTGATTCATAGTCTATTTTTATTGTACTTTGATAAAATAAGGGCAGGTATCGAGCACAGTTTTATTAATTAAATCTTGCCCAAGTACTTTAGCTCCCTAGAGCATCTTCAGGGGCATCTAAAATAAGCCAAGAAACGTTTTTTTTTAAATGAAGAAGTTGATTAACCTTGATAAAAAGTTAATGGATGATAAAAGTTTTTTTTGATTAACGTTTTAGACTTACTTTGTCAATTTTGGGCTATCCAACAATAATTGCAGAATGTCATAAACACAAAATTAAACATAAAGTTGAACATAACACTACACTAGACAAGGACAAACAGTTTAAAATTATTTAAAAAAAGTCGGAGCTATTCTGGTCGGCAACAGGAGAGAGAATGGCTCCCGGTATTAACGGAAATGTTAAGGTGACATGTGACATATGACAGCTTGGATGAGCAGTCACAATCATGTAGATCTGACCTAGGCATTTCAAAATTCTATGTAACTACGCATTGACCAAAGGTCCAACTGACACTACTACAGGAAATTAACTGATGAAATATGGCATATAGAATATTTTAACTAGATTAATCTAGTTAATTTTCTATAGTAGTGTCAGTTGGACCTTTGGTCAATGTTTAGTTATATAGAATTTTAAAATGTGCACATTACATTTACATGATTGTGACTGCCCATCCAAGCTGTCATATGTCACATGTCACCTTAACATTTCCGTTAATACCGGGAGCCATTCTCTCTTCTGCTGTCGACCAGAATGTATCTTCGACTTTTTTAAATAATTTTAAACTGTTTGTCCTTGTCTAGTGTAGTGTTATGTTCAACTTTATGTTTAATTTTATGTTTATGACATTCTGCAATTATTGTTGGATAGCCCAAAATTGACGAAGTAAGTCTAAAAGGTTAATCACAAAAAACTTTTATTATCCAATAACTTCGAGTCTTTATCGAGGTTAATCAATTTCTTCCTTTAAAAAAACGTTCCTTGGCTTATTTCAGATACCTCTGAAGATGCTCTAGGGAGCAAAGGTACTTGGGCAAGATTTAATTAATAAAACTGTGCTCAATATCTGCCTTTATTTTATCAAAGTTCATTTATTCGAGCATTCAACCTTGCATCTATTTTTTTATTGTGTTTAAGATATGATTTAGATTTTTTTCCACTTCAGCAACAAAAGTTTTTGGTTATGCAACAGGAGAGTATCGTCTACATAATAAAAGTCCTAGTATTTACTGGTATGGGTTGTGTAAATGTTCTATTATCGGTAAAATTATATTAAGGATTATGTGCAGAAGTATTTTATATAGCTGACAAAATAAATATATTGACCGATAGCTTTTGTGGTCGTTGGAGTTTTTGCCAGGTTTAAGCAAGGTAACAACTTTGTCTTTGTTTTGCTTGTCTGCAGACTTTGTATATCAGCAATTGTTGTGTTTTTGGTACAAATTTTATAATAAGCTTTGTGCTCAGATCCTCAATCAGGAACCGTAATATTGTTCATTATATACGTAGATAGTGGATCCAAGCTCAACATAGTTGAAAGGTTCCCTCAGCTGACTGGTTTTGTCCTCTCTTATTTAAGTTCTTCTTTACTTCTTTGCCGGCAGAGATAGCACTTTTACATTTATTATGTGATTTTCAGGGATCAGCTTAATACCAAATACCCTAGGTTTGGTCCTCTATATGTTTCCTGCACTAGAAATACGCCACATTTGTACTAAGCGCACATATCTGATAAAGTTAAGTAAAGTAAAGTGTCTTTATCTCTAGATATGCCCTTAATATTTATAGACATAATTAGAATAGTTGGTCCTAAAAAGGACCGATTTGACAAAAATCATATTGAACGGGTGATTAGCCGATTAATTAATTATTCATTACCCAGGGTACGTCCGATTGCGGTGGTCTTATTAGTACTTACATTTTCGTAAAGGCTTCTCGTTTGCACCCCATAAGAAATGGCTAATCTTTAACTTTTCATTAAAAATTTAAATTTTACATACTTTTACTTTTCGACGATATTTCA
Source organism: Diabrotica undecimpunctata (assembly GCF_040954645.1). NCBI lineage: Eukaryota > Metazoa > Arthropoda > Insecta > Coleoptera > Chrysomelidae > Diabrotica > Diabrotica undecimpunctata. The sequence continues at coordinate 77,164,483 of NC_092810.1, forward strand.
AATCAGATATGTATAGTAATCACCGTACTTAATATAGAGTCTCTTTGTGAAAAGTAAGTGAGTTTATCATATCGGTGACAACTCATATATGGATAATAAGGACATAAACGGGTAAAATAAATAAATAAACAGGTGTATAAAATTTCAAATAAATATATCGGCGCTATTGTTCAGGAGATGGGTTTATCCCAGAGATCAAAGGTTACATGTATATTTAAGGTTCTGTTTACGTATTTTCATTACTAAAACAGTATATTTAAAATAAAAGCCTTAAGGTATTTTTAGATTCTATGGAAATTAGAATGTAGCGAAATCAGCAAATTAAAAAATACAGCCATAATTCTGAAAGACCAACTTGAGACAAACAGTTGTCCCCTCTTCAACTTATTCAGTTACAGGCTATAACATGTAAACGCATACTTGTTTTATTGTCAGATAAAATTAATTTCCATCAAGTAACGGTCGAATCCATCACTTACTTAAAGAGTAGGAAAAGACATGCTTATGCTTTAGAGTACGGGTACTTTATTATAAAGTACCCTTTGCTTTTCGCAATTAGTTTCTCACTTTCTCAGCGATGGGTCTCCCTTTCCTCATTAATAATGTTCTCGCTCGATACTGCTCAATACATCTTATTCTACGATATGTAGATTTCACTATATGCTCTACATTTCTTGGCAATACTTCTGATGGCTTTTCTAGTAATACTGATCTTATTAAAACCTGAGTTTTACTTACATTGTTTTGTCAGCGTTCTCGTCATATATGCAGTCAATAGCATTGGTTTAAACACTATTGTATATATCCTGATTTTAGGAATTCGTATTAGACTTCTGGATTTAAAAGTGTCATGAGGGTTATATATACATCAGTTAGTTACCTGAATATTTCATTTTATTTCCTATGTGACAACGTTATATACGATACCCAAATGCTGCAATCTTTCAAAATTATATGGGTTTATTGTTACGTTATGCTCTACTCTACATCCTTTCTTTTGTATGTTAAAGAACATTTATTTGGTTTTCTGATTACTGACTATTAGACCGTTTTTTTGCTGCTTGTAGCATTATTCTATAGCATTCTAATATTTAATCTATGGATTAAACCGGATAGCAAATAGATATTCTTCACATTCTCAGAGAAACATACAAACTCCTATTAAATTTCCAAAACGTTCCTTGAATATTATATTCACTTATGAGGGGAAGAAGCAATATCAGTACTATAATAAGGCGTAAAGTCCTGGACTGGCTAATCGTTGGATAATAGGAAGCATGAGTGTAGCAGTGTTAATGTTTTCCTGACTGCTACCTGGGATCGGGGAGCAGAGATATCAGTACCAAGTTAAGTCATATAGGAATTGTTGCTTGAACTTTAATATTATTAAATAGCACTATATTTCCTAGTAAAATCTTAATGACTTTACAGTAAGACAAATATTCGAACGTTGGTTATGGAAACGTTAAGGACATACCACCGAGTTCCCTATGTCGATATCCCGCAAAATCTTTGTAATAATGATAACCGAACCAAAAAAACAGAGATTAAAATAGGCGCGAAGAAACTGTGTTATAAAACAGTCGAATAAATACTGATTCTCGATTTAAATATTCAAAAAATTAATGAACAGCTTACTAAAATAGAAATAACGCATATTTAAGATGCAATCCATTAATGGACCAAGGTACAAAGCACTCCTAGCATATTCTAATGATATTGATCTCATAAGAAACTCTCTCCCGTCCGCAAACGATATCTTTAACAAAGCGAAAAGAGTACAAAAATTGTTTCACTTAAAATCAACAAAATGAAAACCAAATACAAGCGAATCAAGAGAAGAGAGCAATTCAATACATCTAGATAAAATAATAAAGTCAACAACTACAATTTCGAAAATATGGAATACTTTAAATATCTTAAAATGATCAATAATCACGGTTAATAATCATGTCAGAAATACAGGGCATAATTCTTCTAAAAATTTTTAACCTCATTATTATATCACTACAAATCCGTATAGAATAAGAACATATACTGAATAAAGAAAGCTCTTATAACGATATTGTTCAGGAAAATAAATTGCTTAAGGTAGATCGGACACATGCATAGACGCCAAGATGTCAAACTTGTAAAACTGGTATGGAAGAAACTTAGCTCAGAAGAATGCCACTTGGGTGTCTCAGTATATAATGGAGAGAAAACATCCAATCATATCTTAGAAAATTAACATTTCATTGAAGATTCGTGGAAAATCGATCAACTTGGAAAAAAGTTGTAGTTAGCGAAGACCCACCCAGTGTTGTAGCGCTACGTAATGATGACAATAAAGAAAAAAGAGAAACAGTGACAAAAAGCAACAAAAATGGACTAATGGAGCACAGCTGCTTCAAAATCTTGATAAGAAATACAACAGATGATTGATGGATTCGAGAAACTTGAGACTTGAGAAAGGCTCTCTGCCGAAACAGCTGTAGTGATAAGATACAATTAATTTGGTGTAAGTTTTGAAAACAAAGTTTTTAGTATTTTGTTGTTAAATAAAATGGAATTAACATACGACATTATATACGCTATAATAACTAGACAACTTGTATGATACGGACATATAAGGAGAAAGTTTCATGAAACAATAAACTAATATTCAATAAACCCAATATTCGTTATGAGTGAAATCGATATGAATAAAGAAACTGAGGAAAACTATGGCAAAAGGTAAAAAAAAGTAGTGATAAAAAAATTAGAGAGGTACCTTGTGGACAACATGTGCTTAATTAGGAACGAATTGAGATAAATAATCGGAAGACGACAAAGAACATTTTAAATTGATAAATCTATACAATTTTTAACAATGCATATTTATAGGTCATTTTCAGAGCCAACGTGCTAATTGTATGTAAAATGAAACTTTTTAAGGTTTTTAATGTTTGTTTGAAAGATGACACCGTATGACACATAACCGTGAAATTAATATACCAACCTATAAATCTCTTTTAAAAGAATACTGACACCTACACATTATCACAATACTACATATCATAATACTATGAAATTTGTTATTTTAATCTAAAAGATAGGCTTTATAATTTACGAGAGATTTAATTTAATGTATTTAAAATTTTACAGGATCCGGTATCGTAATAGGAAACAAAATTTCACTACAAGGCATGGAAGCGTGTTAAATTTGACTTTAGATATTCTTTTAGATTTTTTAGATATAATATTTCTTCAACACTGAAGTTAGTCCAATCTCTGATATTTCTCTGCCAGATTTTGTCTTTCTTCCCAAGACTTTTCTTCCCTCTACTCTTCCTTGCATGATGACTAGAAGAGAGTATTTATAATTTCGAACTATGTGGCCCAGATACGATGTCCAGATAGACAATTCGTCTTAACGCTTCTTCGTTTGAGACTTTTACAGTCCAAGGAATTTTAAGAATACGCCTATATAGCCACATTTCGAATGTCTTTAATTTTTTTAAAGATTTGGCTTTCAGGTTCCAAGCTTCTACCCCATATAGCAGTTGCGACCATACATAACATTCGACGATCTCAATCTAATAACCATACTCAATTTCTTCTTGTAAAGATGGACTTTTATCTGTTTAGTTTAATCCTATCTTTTTGCTTTATCTGTTAATGATTTCTATAAGAATTTGTAAATCGTCTATATTTTCTTTCATAATTGGGGTTTAGTCTGCAAATTTTATGTTATTAATGATGCTCACTCCATTCCTTACTTCTTTCCCATAGTGTCTCCTAAAATATTAGTTGAGATTACACATTAAATAATTGTGGTGACAACACACATCTCTGGCTGACTCCTTTTTGAATTTCTGCTTGATTTGTCTCACTATCTTTTACCAGCATGACCGCTGTTTGATTTTAGTAGATTTTTTATTAAATTAATATTTTGGTATCTAGGTGTGTGATTTAATGCATGTATGGGCTTACCAGGTTGTACTATATCAAATACTTTTGAAAATCTATATTAGATATGAAGACTTTTCCATTATAATCTCTGCATTTTTGTAATAGTACCACCATTGCGCACAATTCCTCTTTTGTTCCCAATCCACCTCTAAATCCAAACTATGTATTGTCCAATTATTCTTTTAATTTTTACTTCTCATTTATTGCCTATATTTTGTTAGTTATTTCTAAAGTAAATATATGATGACTAAAAACGAATTGATCAAGAGTAGTGAATCGATGCCAAGAGCCGCTATTCTATGAAGCTAACCTTCACGACGCCATCTTGTGGCGCTAGTTCCGTGACGCTCACCTCAGCATTTTACTGTAGAGAGAAAAAAGTAATACAATGCCAGTATAGAAGCTACGCTTCAAAAATATGCCATAAGCAAAGATATAAAAGTATTCTTGTCATTATATTATATTGCATACTGTATTATTAACAAAATTTTTCATAATACATTCTGATATACGCTTTCTCTTGTCGCTAACGAACAGAAGTTTTTATTAACTTTTCGGTAATATAATTATGTAGGTATTTAGATCTTTAACGTCTTACCATAATGCTAGAGTACAAAAGTAGTTATACTCTACTGTATTTTTTTATGGGGGTTCTATTTTTTAACTGTGTGATGGATTTTTGTATTTCAGTTCGTACGATTTGCGTTAATTAATTTAATTATATTTCTGGAGTTACAAGGTTATACTCAGTTTCTGGTGTTTTGTTTATTTATCTGAGGTATGTTATTAATTCTTCTCTAGGGATGTACTTAATCTCAATCAATTCTTTGATTTGGTTTTTGCCCTCTTTCACATCTGTTTCAAACCCTCCGGCGGACTTTTAGGTCTTCATTTTATCATCATCATCGTCATCATCATCTTGGTGCTACAGCCCTTAGAGGGCCTCGACCTTCTCAAGCTTTCTACGCCATTCTATTCTGTCCCTCGCTTGCATTTTCCAGTTGCCGACTCCGATCTTCTCGGCATCTTGTGTTACCCCGTCCATCCACCTTAGCTTTGGTCTACCCCGTCTTCTCATTCCCAGGTCTTCATTTTATATAAGCATTTTTTTTTCTTAACATTTTACTTTTACCTCTTTTAATAAAGTGTGTCTATTTTTTTTCTCAAAAAGCCTCTTTTATTTTTGTTTTTATGTTGGTATTATAATTTTTCAAATTAATTCGACATTATTCCCACTTGATTCTTTTGTTTCAGTTATTGCTCTAGCCTAATTTTTTTCCCTTCAAATCATCAAATTTTCATGGTTTGTTTAAATTTTGTTATAGTAAAATTCATATTTTCCACTAAGCCTAACATATGCAGCAGCAGTGTCATCAAACCGAAATAATCCAGTTGAGCATAACGTTTTTGCTGATCGATTTACAAATAAATTTTAACAAACACATCAAATTGATCATCCTTTTTACTTTCGTATACGATCATACTTATCCAAATTAAATTTTCAATTTCCAAAAACTTATGATACCTCCTCAATCCACAACCCTGTGCCATGGACAGTATCTATTCAGGCTATCGACATCAGTCTAATAAACCTAAGAAAATCAGAGATATCATCAACCGTCATTAAACAAAAGTTTCATACACTATTAAACAGATATGGCAATACCTACAACGTATACACTGATGCTTTAAAAAATAAAGACAGAGTTGGTGCAGCAATTTATTCGGAAGACACCTCAGTTAGTTTCAAATTGTCGTCAATTACAACCATCTTTTCGGCTGAATTATTCGCAGTTCTAAAAGCACTATCGTTAATACAAAACAAAAACCAAGAAAGATGTATAATAATCACAGATTCTCTAAATTCATTATCCTCACTGACTCAATTGTACTGTGACAACCCCCTTCTACTTCTTATTAAAAAAGAACTTAAAAACATTTCAAATAAGAACATCCAAGTTCATTTTTTATGGGTGCCTTCTCATGTCAGAATTGAAGGTAACGAAGTTGTAGATAAACTAGCTAAAAACGCACCAACTAACCTGATGTCCGAAGAAAGTAACATATTGGTAGAAAACGATTTAAAACCATACTTAAAACAAAAAATAATTCAAAAATGGCAACAAACTTGGAACAACACTCCCTAAAGGCTATACGAAGTCAACAAACATCCAGATCTTTGGAAACCAAAAATAAAAGACAGAAGAGAGCATGTGATACTTACCCGTCTTCGTATCGGCCATACACGACTTACTCATGGGTATTTACTACAGCTCAAAAATAAACCAGTTTGTGAAGTGTGCAACCGTGTTCTAACGTTAAAACATTTTTTAATACAGTGTCCTAAATATAACAGTGAACGACTCAAATATAGCATACCCAACTGCCCTAGAAGAAAATACAGATACCCAAAGAATAATTTCTTATCTTAAAGACTGTCAACTTCTTCATAAGATTTAAAACATACATTGTAATACACATACATATTATTATTATTAATTTTAAACTAATGTATATACACTATTTGTATCAACTGTAACATTAATCTAAATACGCTAATGCCTCTGCGTGGTAGATATGTTAAAAAAAGGTATTTGTATTAGATTATAGATTATATTAGATTTATATTGGATTAGATATTCAGTTTTGTGAAAGCGCCTCTCTTAGACAAATTGAAGGAGCGCTCCTAAGATTTTTCGGGGTTTGGCTTAAAATTAATTCGTAGTTTATTTTTATTATATTTAAGGCATCATTTAGATTTTTATTTACTTCAGCAACAAAAGTTTTGGTTGTCCTAGTATCTACTGGTATCGTTTAATCATTTGTGTAAATGTAATACAGTGTAGGTGCCATTACGCTACCCCAAGCGAGACCATTAATCTGCGTTCTTCATCTTACCATTGAATGATACGAAAAATCTTCTGTTCTGTAGATATACATATCTCCGGTTTTTAAGAAATGTCATCTAATTTAATATGTTGTAATTGGCATTTAGATTGACAAATACCACCCCTGATACCCGATATCTTTCATACCCGTTGTTGCTTTTTGCAAAAACGGGTACGTTATTACGTACGTTAATAAGTATTACGAATAAAAATAAATAAGCAAGAAGAATATAAGTGAATTATATTTAAACCAAGTGACAGAAAAAAGAATATTATATATACGTTTACTTCTAAATTAAAAATTAAATTTTGATATGCCTGACAACGAAAGATACAAAAACACAATTATTTAAAGTTGAAAATAATAGCTTGTACAAGCGACAAAGCATTTAAAACTATAAGACCGAACATATTATATGTAACTGTAATAGATATGTTGCCGAGAATCAAGTTACCCTAAGGTACCGAAATATTTCTTCTTTTAGTATCTGTCATAAGTGTATCCATGTGTTTATGTGTATCTAAAATATAGTATATAGGATATTGAATTTCCTACATTTAAAAATCGAAATATTGAAATTAGACAGTAAAAAATTGGAATTTTAAGAATGATTTATAAATTATAAAAGAAATAATAAATTAGACTTACTCACAATCTAATTCTATCTAATAAGTCTAATTTATTATTTCTTTTACCTTTTGAAATGAACTGACACAAGCAACACATTCATGATTTATAAATTGTTATAATTTAAATTTTACTACTTCATGAAACAAATATTTTATACGTCATAAACTATAGCAATCGAAACATCGAAACGTACATTTATATAATAAATATTTCAGTGCCAACGCATTTAAAAAAAATACTAATAAATAAAAATGAACTCTTGCCTTTATCAAGTTTATAATAGACACTACTTAAGTTTAAAAATAATTAAAGCGAGTAATATAAATTACCACCGTAAAATATTTAACTACATTAACCAAGTATTTGTGAAATTTCTCGATGACTAAATTGATTAATATTTAAATAAATTAGTAAAAGTTCCAAAACGTACCTGCCGTAAAATTTGAAAGTCTACGACTAATCAAATTATTGGCAACATCGCAAGAGTTTAGTTGTGTACGCGAAAAAATATATACGGATCCCAAAAGTGTTTTAACCTATTACAGAGTTCACTTAATCCTACGTGTTGCTCGGAGTCTACATAAAGCGCTACGCAGATAATAATATACACGGTGTATATTCTACTGGAGTTAGTATAATACCGTTTTAGAACGGAGCTTACATTAACCGCTAGATGTATATATATATATATATATATATATATATATATATATATATATATATATATATATATATAGAAAAGGAGTACGACCGTCAATCCAAAATAAACTAAGGTACACTCGAAGAGTGGTGGGTTTTTCGGTCAAAGTGGAGAAATAAAAGACAAAGAAGGTGGCTACTTCATCTATTTATTGAAGACGTTTCGCTTTCTGCTCAGAAAGCATCATCAGTTCATCTAAAAAGAACAATATGAAACCAAACATCCATAGAGAAGTTAACAAAGTGTGTTACCTTACAAAGACATGTAGCAGTCAATGATGTTAAAAATATGACAAAGCTTATGAAACTGGACATTTAGAGTTAAAGTTGTATAAAACAATTAATTGAAACTAGGTATAGTTTGCAATTTAACAAAATTAGCACAGCAAAAGAACATGTGGTAAACATACATGTATATAAAAAAGTTATTATAAAAACTTAAGTAAAAAACATTAAGGTTTATTTTAAAGTGTAAAGAACTAGAAAGATCATGAGAAAGCACTTCCAACAATTTATTTATAATCAATTAGATTTTAATTTTAACTTTAGGTAACATTATTAAGTTATTTGAGATTAATATAGTAATAAAGATAAAATGAAGTTACCAGTCTTAAGCTTACTGAATCTCGCAGGTAAATGAATTTACAGGTTTAACACCCACGCACACAACGTGAATAGATATGGCCTTGAGGTCAAAATGACAAAAACAGCAAGGCAAAATACCAACCTCTAATATAATAGGGCGGTATATTCAAAGAATGTGAACCAAATGTGTACCAAATGTTGATGTTTGATTTATGACACTCGTTTCTGTTTATTATATTTTTTGTTGTTAGAAGAAAAAGCTAGATAAAGAACAAAGAGTTTCACTTTCCTACCCTATTAATGACTGCAACCCCAAAATAAAACTTTATTATATATATATATATATATATATATATATATATATATATATATATATATATATATATATATATATATACCGCGTCCATATCCATTTTGCCGAGCTTTCGACATCCTCTCTGATGTCTTCTTCAGGGCTTCCGAGGTCTCAGTCTCCCGAGACCCCAGACACTACTACACTCACTAGTCACTTCTAGTTCACTCACTAGTTCACTATATATATATATATATATATATATATATATATATATATATATATATATATATATATATATATATATATATATATATATATATATAACTGTTTTGGATGGGTTGGAGTCAATAATAGGGCTATTGGTTAACTATTTTTTTATTCTCGAGCTTTCAATTGTGTTTACAATTATTATCAAGAGCTAAAAAAGACAAAATACTTACAAGGTTGAACTAAAAAGAAAAAACAATTTTTGTTAACTTACCAAATAAAAATTAGTTTGGTAAGTAAAAATCACTGCTTACATCTTCAAAATATTTAATACAAAAATGTTTTTATCTAATAAATGTTTCCAATATATAATATAATTTCCAATTACCACAAAATTATGTTTTAGTTAGTTTTGATGTAACATCTCTTTTTACTAATTTGCCTTTAGATTTAATCATAAGTAGTGTTGAAAAACATTGGAATGAGATTTCACAACACACTAATATTGACTTATTACATTTCAAAACACTTATCAACTTTGTTTTTGATTCTAATATTTTTATATTTAATGGTGTATTTTATAAACAAATTTTTGGTAGTCCTATGGGATCTAGTCTTTCACCCATTCTAAGTAGCTATGTCATGGATGATGTTATCAGTGATTGTATCAGTAATTGCACTTTTTTCATTCCTTTTATTAAGAGATATGTAGATGATTTAATTTTGGCACTTCCTAAACACAAAATTCATGAAACAATCAACATTTTCAACAGTCATAATCAACATATACAATTCACAGTTGAGGAAGAGGTAGATAATTCTCTACCATTCCTTGACATGAGAATTGTAAGAAATACAGACAATATGTTGAAAACCAGATGGTTCAGAAAACCCATATGTAGTAATAGATTTATAAGCTATTACTCTCACCATCCAAATAAGATGAAAATGAACCTTATAACAGGATTAAAAGAACGTGTTTTAAAACTTTCTCATCCAGATTATCTACAGGAAGATCTTCAGTTATTAAAAAATATTCTAATTGAAAACTCTTATCCTCCAGATATGCTACATAGGATGCTTTTTTCTAATATTGGTAATATAAATAATTTAACACCATTTTTTGCTCAATCTCAAAACATTGTATCTAACAATCAAAACATCTATTATCATTCACTACCTTTTATACCATCATTAACACCTAAATTAATACAAACACTAAAGGTTATTGACAATATAAAAATAGCAACAAAGATTATCAAAACTATTTCATCTTTATATTCTAAAACTAAATATCCTATAGACAAATTTGAAAAAACGAATTTAGTATACAGCATTAGTTGTACTCAGTGTGAGGCTGAATATGTTGGTGAGACCGGAAGAAATCTTTCAAATCGCATTATTTCTCACAAAAGTGATTGCAGAATTAAAAAACCATCTTGTGCTTTGGCAGAACATGTAATCGATAAAGACCATATTATGGATTTTGATAACATTAAAATTTTATGTAGTGAAAGTAATAAATTTAAAAGGACTTTTTTGGAAATGGTTTGTATTAGCAAAAATGATAAGAGTTTAAACAAAAGATCTGAAATTCAAAATTTAAGCAAAATTTATAATTATATTCTTTCTTTATGATTTATATATAAAACTTGTAAAATGTCATATTTAATTCTCCATATATCTGTCACATTCTTTCAGACATCTGTCAACGGTGAATAAATCTTCTTCTTTTTGTTATTAAACAAAAAAGAATGTTTAAACGAAGTTTTACTTTTGGCAATATAATTGTCAAAAATAAAAATTTTATGTTAGCATTTATGACATTGAGGCTATTTGTAATTGGTTGCTATTTGAACTTATTTATAAATTCAATTATTCTTATATTAAAAAAATGTTTTCAAAATTATAAAAATTTTTCAGAGAAACATTTATTAGATAAAAACATTTTTGTATTAAATATTTTGAAGATGTAAGCAGTGATTTTTACTTACCAAACTAATTTTTATTTGGTAAGTTAACAAAAATTGTTTTTTCTTTTTAGTTCAACCTTGTAAGTATTTTGTCTTTTTTAGCTCTTGATAATAATTGTAAACACAATTGAAAGCTCGAGAATAAAAAAAATAGTTAACCAATAGCCCTATTATTGACTCCAACCCATCCAAAACAGTTATATATTTGTTCCAAACGAGTCACAAGTACTTCTTTTTTCTTATATATATATATATATATATATATATATATATATATATATATATATATATATATATATATCTTACTAACAAGAGTTCAGAAGTACTCTATGCTCAGTAGACATCTTTATTGTTAAACAGAGATGTCGGTTCCCCCAATCTCGATGTGCAATCGATACTACATATTTTTCTCAATGCGTAAGAATACCGACAGAGCGTTGAAACTTTATTTGTTCCGCGAATTGCAAAATAATTCTAAGTCCTTTCCAGAATTTTAATTTAACGATGCAATAGCACAGTGTTCACTTTGGATCGTTATATTTCGTAAAATAATTTCAAGTCTCTTTAGACATTTGTTTATTTCGGATAAATTGTTTATCGGCAAAGTGCTACTTTAGCTCGTTCACCAATTCGAGGAATAAAATTCTAGGTCCCTTCGGACTTTTATTTATTCCTGATCGTCGGTGTTTTAGCGACGCTATTCGACCATTCGACAAGTTGTGAAATAATTCTAAGTCTTTCTGACTTTTATTTATTTCGAATAATTGATAACTGAACGGCGAAAAGTTTACTTTGAGCTGTTTGCTTATTTACGAAATAGTGGGAAGTCCGGGAAGACTTTTCTTTATTTCCAGTAAATAATAACTTAAAAGCAAAGTGCCGAACAAATTTCTAAGTATCGAGAATTTTTTGAATTGTATCGTTGACGAAGTCTTGAAGTTCGATGGTTGGAATAGGCGAGAAAATAAAACGCAGAGTTTCGTTGAAATAGGCTATTCAGCCAAAATAGGTCTTTCTCGTTAAGATTAAGAACTAGCTTATCCTCCGGCCGAAGGATACGCTGCTTTTATGCATTTAGTAATTGCATGTGCACAGCGATCTTTCCGTCGAAGGATCAATGAAATCAAAAATAATAATCTTTGTTGTGCTTGGTGACATCCCCCTTTAGAGACCTTTTGACTGGGTGTTTTTATTTATTAAAATATCAATATAACAGAATAACAGAATATATAATACAATGGTAATAATATCAAAAACATGAAATAGGACATTTATCAAGTTATATAACATATATATATATATATATATATATATATATATATATATATATATATATATATATATATATATATATATATAACATATAAAAAAAACATGAAATACAGCATTTGTCAAGTTATAACATATAACGACAATATAATAATGTGTAAATCTAAGTTAAAGTATTGTAACATTCCAGTCAATAGTGTATTGTGATAAAATATGCAAAGTCCTTAGTTGAAGGAAAAAATAGCATCAATTTTTTTGAATAAATTTAAAAGGTTATTCTAAGTATAAGAAAAAGATTAAAAATATTTAATTAATTAAATAAAATTTTAAGTAAATTTAAAGTAAAATGGCAATAGTTTAAAAGTATTTAGGTTAAATAATGGACTCATAAAAATTTTCTCCGACGGTATATGCCGGGTTAATAAAAATTTTTAAAATTATTTTAAGTCAATGTGTTGTAGCTTGTTGTAGCTGTTTCAACAGAAATGATAGAAGCCTAGCGACTGAAATGTGTTTGATGAAATAGCGGTATAAACGGTATCTGTAGAAGTTGCTACTACCTAAATATACTTATAAAAGAAAACTTGTTAGATGAAACTAAAAGAAATTAAATTCGTATGCTAGTTAAGGCTGAGGCTAAGCTGTAGGCTACCAGCACGGTCACAGGTGGCGGATAGTGGATGGCCTTCAGATATGAAGGTTAGTTGCGAATATACTGAATAAGCAATCCCCGACCAAGCAGCGGTGATACTGGAGGGTGTAGTGGGTATGCCTTAGGAAAGCATACCTTATAAAATGCTACAATAACCCAAGGAAAGTATTGTGGCATGGCGAATATTGCCGCCATGAAATAAGCATAGCCTAGGTCCCCTTTCCTGGAAACGGAAGCAGCGTTTTCAGTACCAAGTTATGACGTATAGGAATGGATCCTAGACCGGCTCATCATTGGACACTAGGAGGCACGACTGAAGCAGTTTTAATGGCTTCTACACTGCGATGAGGAAATCAAGGGGAAACTACTTCATTAAACATCTCTAGTCCCTTAGCATGGCAAGTATCAGTATTAATACGTCACAGTTTACTGACCATGGTTCTCGGATACCAAGGTCCGGCAGGGGGAGATATAACAAGGATAAAAGGGGTTCCCAGGTCATCACCAGAAACATCCCTGTTCTTTAAAACTCCACAGATCAACAATTACGATCGCTACGTGGAATGTGAGAACAATGTACGAGGAGGGCAAGACACACAATGCCATTAAGGAGAAATGTATAGACTTGCTATCGATATAATGGGTGTAAGTGAAATGCGCTGGACTGGATCTGGACAGTACACAGTACATGACCACCAGATTTATTACTTCGGAAATAGCGAAGACCTACATATTAACGGAGTTTGTATCATAGTGAATAAGAAAATCTCTAAATACGTCACAAACTTCGTCCCAATCTCAGAGAGAATACTCCTTATTCAGTTTAACACCTTCCCTGTTAAGACCAACATAATCCAGGTATATGCACCTACTGCAGACAAATCAGACGAAGAGATCGAAACTTTCTATTCGGAATTAATGAGTATTCTGAAAAAACTTTACAAAAACGAAATAAAAATGCTTATAGGAGACTTAAATGCCAAAGTGGGAAAGGTTAGATGTGGAGAAAGCGTAGGACCCTTTGGGCAGGGTGAAGGAAACGAACGCGGAGATCGCCTGATCACCTTCGCTGTGGAAGAACAACTGATAATCACCAAAACTTTCTTTAAACTACCGGCTAGGAGATTATATACGTGGAGATCACCTCAAGACACCCCAGATCACATCATCAGAAACCAAATTGATTACATTTTGGTGAATAAAAGATTCAGAAACTCAATAACATCGGCCCAAACGTATCCTGGTGCTGATATCGGGTTGGACCATAACCCATTGGTAGTTAACATCAGACTAAAGCTGAAGAAGATAGAGAGTGCAAAAGCAAGAAAATACGATTTAGGACCATTAAAAAATGAAGACACCAGGCACCAGATACAAACCTATATAGAAAAAGAATTAAAAAATACAGACAAAGCTAATGAACCAGATAACGAAATGACAAAACTACAACACATTAACCAGACAATCCTAGATAAATATCTTCGCCCAGCAACGGTTAAAAAGAAAGAGTGGATTACTGATAAAATCCTAAATATGATGGAGAATAGAAGAAGAGCTAAAACAGAGAAATGTGGGAATATAAACGAATTGACAAAGAAATAAGAAAAACTATTAGAGAAACCAAAAACCAATGGTTGGAAGATCAATGCAGAGAAATAGAATCATTGGAAAGTAGACACGACTCGTTTAATCTGCACAAGGAGGTAAAAGAGGCAGCAGGAATGTACAAACCCAAGAGATCAGAACATATGACTGATGATCATGGCGAACCGGTAATAGACATTGCATAAACAAAGAATATATAAAAGAGATACGTTGAGAAGACAATAGAGATAACAACCAGATTATTATGGAATACGACACAGGACCACCAATCACTCAAGACGAAGTCAAAGCCGCAATTAAAGCAGTCAAAGCACCAGGGCCCGACAACTTTCATTCAGAATTTCTAAAAATCATGGGAGACGAAGGAGTAAAATGGCTTACGACAACGTTCAATAAAATTTATGACTCGGTAAAAATCCCCGAGAGCTGGTTAAAATCTACATTTATTGCTATACCTAAAAAGCCTAATGCAAAAAAATACGAAGTGCATCGTATTATCAGTCTAATAAGCCACATTTTTAAGACCTTCTTAAAGATAATACACAGACAAATTTATCAGAAATGCGAGTCACAGATCTCAGGAACGCAGTTTGGATTCATCATAACAGAGCTGCATACTCTCTCCCCTAATATTTAACGTCTATTCGGAACACGTCATGAACCAGGCCTTAGAGCATATCGAAGAGGGTATTCTCATAAATGGTGAGCGCCTGAATAATATCAGATATGCAGATGACACCATCCTCTTTGCAGACAGTTTAGAAGGTTTACAGACACTAGTAACGCAACTGTGGAGAATCAGTCAAGAATACGGGCTTGATTTTAATATCAAGAAAACAAAATACATGGTCATCAGTAAGAAGCATATTTCACCTAGTCAATAACTGGTAGATCAGCAACAAATACTTCAAGTGCCCCATTACTACTATTTAGGAACCACCATAAACGACCAATGGGACCACTCAGTTGAGATAAAACAAAGAATTGAAAAAGCCAGGTCAGCATTTGTCAGAATGAGCAAGATATTTAAGAGCCACGACCCACCCTTAAAAACGAAAATCCGTTTTTTGGATGTGGTGTTATAGACGGATACTAAGGATCTCCTGGGTGGACCGAATAACAAACATTGAGGTTCTACGTCGGATGGATAAAACATGTGAAATTATATCCACAGTGAAGCGCAAGCTAGAATATCTTGGACATATAATGCGAAACGATCATAAATATAACCTGCTGCAACTTATATTACCGGGCAAGGTCTGCGGAAAGAGGGGACCAGGAAGAAGAAGAATCTCTTGGTTCCAGAACTTACGAAAATGGTTTTCCTTGACCACTTCAGGACTATTTGGAGCTGCGCTCAATAAAGTTAGAATTGCCATGCTAGTAGCCAACATCCGTAACGGATAGACATCACAAGAAGAAAAATGCTAGTTAAATAATTAATTCAATAAAGTATTAATGAGATTATTCAGTAACTTGAGTTACAACGTTCTATTACGAGATAGCGAAATGTATCATTCGAATATCGTTTGTATGCTAAATAGATTTGATCAATATTATTTTAACACATGGTAAAATAAACATTTAGAACATGCGAATGTATGAAAATGTCAATATTAAAATCTCTCTTGGGAAAAGAACTACATTTACACTTAGTAAAATTGCAAATATATAAAAATGTCAATGTTAAATTGTCTTTTAGAAAATATGTTTAAACACTATGGAAATTATTCGGGGATATTCCGTGATGAAGGAGCTGACCTGCTGTCGTCCACATGGATAATTCGGTCGACATCTTGATCTCTACGTACTTCATACGTATGGTCGCCTGCAGCTCTAAAGATGGCCCGTCCATGTAGAGCCAGAGTTCCCTTTGATATGGTTCTTCATCAAGACTTGCTTGGCTTGTAGGTAGGTATTGGGCTGTCGAAAATCTTGGTTGCCTGGGAAGAGATTTCTGGCATAAAGGGTGGCTAGCTGGACTGCGCGTTCCACCCGTTGTTGTCGTGTCTCTTCTTGTCTGACCTGGTGCTCGGTTTCTTTTAATCTTCTCGACCGGTATCCCAGAAGAAGTTCTGCCGGCGTCTGTCCTGTGGCATTTCTTTAGCTTCTGAACTCGTCTCTCTATGGTATTGACTCGTTGGTAGTAGATTGGGCTTCGTTCGCTCTGTATTTTATGTTTAAAGAGGTATCGTTTCCAAGCATCCGTCCGGAATTGGATTCCATTGTCTGTAATAATGGTGGAAGGTCTGCTCCATCGGTTGCAAATTTCTTCTTGCAAGAAGCGGATGACATCTCGGCTTTTGGCAGCTGTGGTGTATTTTTACTCGACCCAGGTGCTAAGGCAGTCGGTAGCTAAGAGGATGTACAGATTTTTGGTGCCTCTTGCTACTGAATAAGGTCCGAGGACATCGAATATGGGCCCTGATATATTCCACGTTGCACAGCTATATAGTAATATAGGTATTACATTTGTACTGAGTATTTTGAACATAATATACTACTGTCTACCCTTATATTAGTAAGAAATCGACTAAATAATAGTTCATGCCATCGGTAAATTTGTCTTTAGGCAATATCTATTATGCAATATACCAAAAAAAATTATGTAATATTTTATTATGTATTAGTTTTAGAATATTTTTCTCAAGTTTATGTTGGTCAAACTTCTATAGTCTACCATAAATTTCAATTTAAAAATGTTTAAAAATATTTTTTTAAATAAAAAAATTTATTTAAAAACACATCAATACTTTTGAAAAAGGAACAATGAAAAGTTATTACACAATATAGTTTAATGACTAACTATATTTTTCTGCGAGAATAATCTCAAAACCCCAATACTGCCTTATTGGTGTTTTCTAAATTGATATCTTCACATTAAGATTTTTTAACTTCTAAACATTTTGTGTAAACATATTTTTCTGTCTACTGCTTGTCTTTTGTTTTTCTTTCTTTGACGTTTAATGTTTTTTTTTAATAGTATAGAATGTTTAATGTTTTCAGTTTCGATTTTAGTTTACATTAACATTATTTAATGCTATTTTCTCGGTTAGGCAGGTATAATAAGTAAACGATTATTTGAATGACGTTCTTATCTATCGTTTCTATAGTATACAAATTTTTATTATCAGATTGTTAAAGTAAACAATATCCTTGAATAACAGCACGTCTTGCCTGTTATTTCTTATCAATTATTTTTATTTATTATAATATGATCTGTAAAAGTCGTTGAACATTTTTCTCATTCATTTAACACGCCCTTGCTTTAAACAGAAAGTGAAAATATGGCCCCTAAATTATATGGAGATGTTCTAAGTCCTTGTGTTAGGGCCGTTTTGTTGACGGCAAAGGCTTTAAATATTGCACTAGAATTTATTCCAATAAACCTTGTAGGCGGAGAACATTTATCGACAAAATATTTAAAGGTATTTATTACGTTTTTTAATGTTTTATATATTTTAATATTTAATTAATTTACAAACTTTTTCTCATTTATTTTAATTTGCCTGATTTTATTCCTAATCATTTACACGTAGATACTTAACTAAATAATTACAACGTAATTTTCTGTTAAAAAAAATTTATACATATTTAACAATGACTTAGGTACTCATTTCTTTTACTACTTCTCTAAGAATTTTTATAATAAAAAATAAAATATTTTAATTTATTACCTTAATATAATAAATTTAATCTTTTCTATTAAACCAGAAATTTAAGAAATTTTTGGTTTACCATATAATATTTAATATATTTCAAGATTGAGATGTGTTTAAACCTGATTTTCTCTCTTATAATGAGGCAAAGATGTTCATAGAATAGTCTAAGAGTTGAAGCTGAAAATACATCGTCATCAGTAATACAAAGTTTGTCCCGTAAGACGTCCATTGTACATTCATAATTATGATTCCTTGCATGCTGGCACCGAGGTGGATACAGGAAGTAGCAATAAGGAGTGAAAATGGAAAATTTTCATGGTAAAAATCGTCATCGATAGTATGTTTTAAAATACCCCCCATTGAAGGTCTCAACCCAATTAATTAAATAAAATTACAAAGGCCTGATCTTTGGTGGATACAAAAGAGGTGGCGGACAAGGCTAAAGAGGGATATATATATATATATATATATATATATATATATATATTTATATATATATATATATATATATATATATATGTATATATATATATATTTATATATATATATATATATATATATATATATATATATATATATATGTATATATATTTATTTTTATATATATATATATATATATATATATATATATATATATAGTAAACTCTTAAATATTGGGGAAATCTGCAAGAAAGACTCTAATGAGTATCAATTGTTTCGCCGAACGTTTTCGGCAAAGAGAATTAATTTGGCTTCTTCAGGGCTGAAAGAGACTAAATTATAATTAGCTACCATATATTATCTATTAAAAACATTATTGATCTTACCGTAACTTAGAATTGTAGAGTTAGAATATTAAAAAACTTCGCTAGTAAAAATATAATGGTGTTTTTTGTTACTATGTGCAAAAAACAGTTTTTTTAACGTTGGAAATGTATGGTAGCTTTGAACTTAAAACGCAAAGGTTTACCCAAGGTTAAACGAAAAACACAATGTAACTACATTTAAAAGGAGGTAATTCTTTGAATTGTCGGCAATAACTTAATTTTTAATTGTTAGAAAGTTTAAATGTGAGGTTCTGTTTTAGCCAGAACGCATGTGCTGACAAATTCAATTAGTTCTTTCGAATCTTTATGTCGTTAAGGTTCATTGGTAAAACCGAATGAAATTAAATCCCAGTATAGGGAAATATTATTTTAGATTTTCTTTTTTAATTATATTATATTGTTCATGTATTATTATAATATCTTATTGAGATGTATCTAAGAAAAGCAAGGGAATGTTATCTTTTTTAGTTAATGAAAATTAATTATTATAGTAGGTTAGTTGTTAATGGATATATCAGTCAAGTTAGTTATCTGTGATGTTGTATTGTTCTTGGTATCTGATTTAAGTAAGAAGTGGTATATATCGCTTAGATTCTTAATGTCACTCTTAACATTAATGGAGAAATCGTTAAGGAAAATATAAGACATTTCAATGAACTCTCTTTTAGATTTATTGTTCTCACGGTGGAGAATTGTAGTGTTAGTATAGTCCATGAGATGACCAGTGGAATGGACATGTTTAGCTAATGCACAGCGGTCAGGGTGAAGTCGAGAATCACTTTTGTGTAGTGTAATACGTGATTTCAATAATTTAGATGTTTGGCCGATGTAGGAATTGCTGCAAGAGAGGCATGGAATGTTGTAGACAATGTTACTAAGCCTATCTATGGGAGTCTTATCTTTTATCTTAGAATAAAGATTATTAATTGTTAGGGTTGATCTACAAGCCACATTAAGTTTAATGTTGTTATTATTATTACCAAAGCTATTTTCAACACTTTTCAGAATCATTGTTAACCCCTGAGTGATATCTCTGAAATATGGTAATGAAAAATATTTGTTGATAGGAGTATCCGAGACTGGGTTCCCACTTAAGACATCAGGATCAGCATTGTTAGTCGCGAAGGAAGGTGAAGTATCTTCGTTATGGATAGTATTAAACAAAATCTTATTCACTAATGGTGTTGGATAAGCGTTTGAAATAAAAAGTTTCTGTAGGATTTTTAGGTTTTTTGTATGAAATGAAGGATCTGATAGTTTTATTACTTTATTTTTCATCTGTTTGATTAAGTTGACTTTGGTAGAATTATTATGGTATGAGTGGTAGTCAAGGTCATCTACCAGAATGGGTCGGTTTTTGATACCAATCTATTTTAATGTTGTTGTTTTCCCTGATCATCCTTATGTCTAGAAAGGGGACGGACCAATTACCATCTTCCCTCTCTATAGTGAACTAGATGTATGGGTCATAACCATTGAAAGTATCTAATAGTTCATCTACCTTGTCATTGGGTATAGCCAAAATGATATCATCAACATATTTTTTAATAAATGGAATTTTAAAGGATGGTAAAGGAATGACTGAGTCTAATACATAATCCATAACGTAAGTTGCAATGATAGGAGAAATATTTGCTCCCATAGGGGTACCGAAAATTTGTTGATAGCATTTACCATTAAATGAGAAGTAAGTGTTGTTAAAGAGAAATTCGACGATGCTGATGAATCTGTCATAAGACATGGAACAACAACCTCTAATACGGTACCAGTTGATCCCTATTGATGTCAAGCATATTCCTAGTTGAACGTTGCTGAATAAGAATACAACGTCAAGACTAACGAGGACATAATTTGATGGTAGTATGTAATTATTATATTTATTTACCATATCAAAGGAATCTTTAATGTAATATTGAATTTCATAATTATATGCATTAGTAAGTATGTCTGTAACAAAAGCTGAGATATTTTCAGTGGGACTTCCAATGGAAGCTACTATAAGACGAGCCGATAATGTTGGTTTGTGGATTTTTGGCAAAGCATAAAACTTTGCAATGTTCCCATTATATGTTGGCATAAGGATGATCAGGGAAAACAACAACATTAAAATAGATTGGTATCAAAAACCGACCCATTCTGGTAGATACCTTAACTACCACTCATACCATACTAATTCTACCAAAGTCAACTTAATCAAACAGATGAAAAATAGAGTAATAAAACTATCAGATCCTTCATTCCATACAAAAAACCTACAAATCCTACAGAAACTTTTTATTTCAAACGCTTATCCAACACCATTAGTGAATAAGATTTTCTTTAATACTATCCATAACGAAGATACTTCACCTTTCTTCGGGACTAACAATGCTGATCCTGATGTCTTAAGTGGGAACCCAGTCTCGGATACTCCTATCAACAAATATTTTTCATTACCATATTTCAGAGATATCACTCAGGGGTTAACAATGATTCTGAAAAGTGTTGAAAATAGCTTTGGTAATAATAATAACAACATTAAACTTAATGTGGCTTGTAGATCAACCCTAACAATTAATAATCTTTATTCTAAGATAAAAGATAAGACTCCCATAGATAGGCTTAGTAACATTGTCTACAACATTCCATGCCTCTCTTGCAGCAATTCCTACATCGGCCAAACATCTAAATTATTGAAATCACGTATTACACTACACAAAAGTGATTCTCGACTTCACCCTGACCGCTGTGCATTAGCTAAACATGTCCATTCCACTGGTCATCTCATGGACTATACTAAAACTACAATTCTCCACCGTGAGAACAATAAATCTAAAAGAGAGTTCATTGAAATGTCTTATATTTTCCTTAACGATTTCTCCATTAATGTTAAGAGTGACATTAAGAATCTAAGCGATATGTACCACTTCTTACTTAAATCAGATGCCAAGAACAATACAACATGACAGATAACTAACTTGACTGATATATCCATTAACAACTAACCTACTTTAATAATTAATTTTCATTAACTAAAAAAGATAACATTCCCTTGCTTTTCTTAGATACATCTCAATAAGATATTATAATAATACATGAACAATATAATATAATTAAAAAAGAAAATCTAAAATAATATTTCCCTATACTGGGATTTAATTTCATTCGGTTTTACGGTTTTACCAATGAACCTTAACGACATAAAGATTCGAAAGAACTAATTGAATTTGTCAGCACATGCGTTCTGGCTAAAACAGAACATCACATTTAAACTTTCTAACAATTAAAAATTTAGTTATTGCCGACAATTCAAAGAATTACCTCCTTTTAAATGTAGTTACATTGTGTTTTTCGTTTAACCTTGGGTAAACCTTTGCGTTTTAAGTTCAAAGCTACCATACATTTCCAACGTTAAAAAAACTGTTTTTTGCAGATAGTAACAAAAAACACCATTATGTTGTTACTAGCAAAGTTTTTTAATATTCTAACTCTACAATAATTCTTAGTTACGGTAAGATCAATAATGTTTTTAATAGATAATATATGGTAGCTAATTATAATTTATTCCCTTTCATCCCTGAAGAAGCCAAATTAATTCTCTTTGGCGAAAACGTTTGGCGAAACAATTGATACTCAGCTTAGATACTTAGAGTCTTTCTTGCAGATTTCCCCAATATTTAAGAGGTTACTATTTAACTTATCTGCAAAGATTAAATTTCTTTTCTATATATATATATATATATATATATATATATATATATATATATATATATATATATATATATATATATATATATATATATATATATAAGTAAGAGTAAAAAGTAATGGCATGTCTCGCAAAACAGAAAAACAAAAATGGTATATCGATGGAAGGCAACCGTATATACGTATTTCTGACTATTGGTCGTCTTCAGTACGGTGCAGCCAAGTTAGAAAACGAGCATACTAACTTGGGAAAGGATCACTACAGGAGCAATGCAACCAATTTGTGGCATTAGAGTTAGAAGACCCTGATGGTTTCCAGGGCAACGACTAACACCAACCACGGAGGAAGCTACAGCTACCTGGGGAAAGGAATGCCAAACGTTGAAACGTTTAAAACAAATGGAAAAGGATAATGCGAGTGAATAATAAAAGTAAAAAGTAATGGCATGTCTCGCAAAACAGAAAAACAAAAATGGTATATCGATGGAAGGCAACCGTATATACGTATTTCTGACTATTGGTCGTCTTCAGTACGGTGCAGCCAAGTTAGACTTTATTATTCACCCCCCAGTTTATTATTCACTCGCATTATCCTTTTCCATTTGTTTTAAACGTGTCAACGTTTGGCATTCCTTTCCCCAGGTAGCTGTAGCTTCCTCCGTGGTTGGTGTTAGTCGTTGCCCTGGAAACCATCAGGGTCTTCTAACTCTAATGCCACAAATTGGTTGCATTGCTCCTGTAGTGATCCTTTCCCAAGTTAATATGCTCCTTTTCTAACTTGGCTGCACCGTACTGAAGACGACCAATAGTCAGAAATACGTATATACGGTTGCCTTCCATCGATATACCATTTTTGTTTTTCTGTTTTGCGAGACATGCCATTACTTTTTACTTTTATTATTCACTCGCATTATCCTTTTCCATTTGTTTTAAACGTTTCAACGTTTGGCATTCCTTTCCCCAGGTAGCTGTAGCTTCCTCCGTGGTTGGTGTTAGTCGTTGCCCTGGAAACCATCAGGGTCTTCTAACTCTAATGCCACAAATTGGTTGCATTGCTCCTGTAGTGATCCTTTCCCAAGTTAATATGCTTCTTTTCTAACTTGGCTGCACCGTACTGAAGACGACCAATAGTCAGAAATACGTATATACGGTTGCCTTCCATCGATATACCATTTTTGTTTTTCTGTTTTGCGAGACATGCCATTACTTTTTACTTTTATTATTCACTCGCATTATCCTTTTCCATTTGTTTTAAACGTTTCAACGTTTGGCATTCCTTTCCCCAGGTAGCTGTAGCTTCCTCCGTGGTTGGTGTTAGTCGTTGCCCTGGAAACCATCAGGGTCTTCTAACTCTAATGCCACAAATTGGTTGCATTGCTCCTGTAGTGATCCTTTCCCAAGTTAATATACTCCTTTTCTAACTTGGCTGCACCGTACTGAAGACGACCAATAGTCAGAAATACGTATATACGGTTGCCTTCCATCGATATACCATTTTTGTTTTTCTGTTTTGCGAGACATGCCATTACTTTTTACTTTTATTATTCACTCGCATTATCCTTTTCCATATATATATATATATATATATATATATATATATATATATATATATATATATATATATATATATATATATTGTTATGATGTATTGTTTGTTAATGATGAGCAATGAGTGTTTTTTTAATAATATAGGGTTTTTATCGCGGTTCTCAAAGAATTAATTTGTAAGTACTTTTTTAAATTATCTTTATTATATCTATTATGAAACACATATATATCTAACCTAGCCAATGTAAATTTAAAATAAACTATCTTTAAATTGAAATTCTTATGAAACTAATTAAATTCTATAGACAATGTAAAATTTAAACAAACTATCTACAAAATTGAAATTGTTATGACCCTAACTAAATTATATTAACAAAATTTTGTACCTTTCTGTCACTGAATGCCTAAATGAACTGTTTTCCACTATATAGATTCTAATCACCACTGAATGTCTTCGTACTTCGGTTATCCTTGTTTTTGTGAAATTACTTTTTCCAATTATCAGCTTCTACTAATTTAAGATATATTTTTCTTCACCAGCATTTATAAACCACCAAGCAAACCAGCAAAACAGCATTTATATTTATTCTTCTTTTCAATATACCAATATCCAATTATTATAAGTTGATTTATACTAATCTCCAATCATAATATAATTTTAATTTCTTCCAATATCCATATCCAATATTCTTCTAATATACTTTTTTAATCTTCAATAATTATTTGTGTATAATTATAAATGTGCATTAAAATATATGCATAATTTTTAATCTTCATTTAACTCACTATATTAAACAATTTGACTATTTGTAACTGATTGACTAACTGAATGCACTGGACCTACTTTCTTACTAAACTGCCATCTTGAATCCAAATCACGGGTATTTATATCTTTTCGGATGTTCCAGAACCATCTGGTAAGAAATCATGTTCGATTTGTTCTATTTCTTCTATATGGATGTTCTCGAAAAAAGTATATGTTCGATCCACAGACATAACCATTATTTCGAGAATGTTCGACCGTAAACAATGGTCAAATTCTGCATTCTGGAGAATTCGTTAATTTTCTATTGATAATTTTGTTGACATTTAGGCTTTTCAGATCAGAATAAACATTTAAATTAGTAACTAACACTCTAATTTAATAAAATATACATTTTAAACAATATATTATTATAACCCCACTTTATATTCCCAATTATTTCCTAAAATGTTACTTGGAGAGTATGTATAGTTGGTTGCCTAGTCACATGGCTCACTTAAATAAATCTACCACATTATAATTACTAAAATACAACTTTTTACAATTATTATATGCTAATTTCGTAAAAATGCCCTCACATAAATATATTTTTATAGAATTCTCTAGTATATAACTTATTAAAATAACCAAATACTTTTATATATCTAATATTATCTAGTATATAATTTATAAATTATTTTCTATAAACACTAATCATATCAATACCCCAAAATAATATTTAAAATAAATAATTTACTTATTATTTTTTTAAATATTAATTTTCTTATCCACATACCTTAATAAATTAATAATTCAATTTTTTTAAATACATCCCTGTTCGCTGTCTATGTCAAACTGTCATGTCAAATAGAAGTTTGTGTGTTGTATGTTTGTGTTTACATTTTACAATGGATGTTAGGATACAAATCTAGGAATTATTTCCATTCAAAAGGCTTTCATCCATATAAATTGGTAAGTTTTACACTTTATTATATTAGAAAGACATTTATAAAATCAATTTTGTATCTAACCCCAAATTATGATTTTTAGGGTACCAAACAATTTCCATATATACAAAATTCAACAAGTATGATGTCAAATTTATTCACAACAATGAAATCTACCATCTATTTAACAAATCAAGTCTATTGAATAAAATGGATATATCAGTAAGCTGGTAGTGTTATTATATTTGTGTTAAAGGTATAGAAAACATTATTCAATCTCTTCATGATATTGAAAAATGTCGTTGATATGAAACATGCCTCTTAGTCTGTTCTCTGCATCTATTAACACATAACTATTTAGTCCATTCTGATTTTCAATTCTGTATGGACCTTCAAACATTGGTTGTAATTTCTTACAACGATTTTCTTTAACATTACTGTTTCTAAGTGAACGAATTAACACTTGGTCTCCTTTTTGAAATGTGATTGGTTTTTTTATATTTCGATTTTGTCTTCTGATATATTTTTCAGCTTTCCTCCTAATTCGGTTATTCACTTTCTGCATTACTTGTTCTAACATATCCTGATTATATTCACTAATCCACTTTCTGTTTCCTATATGGCCAAACAATAAATATTCTGGTACTTCCTCTGTATTCAAATTATGTGTATTATTTAAAAAATATTCTACTTGTGGTATATGTTGCTGCCAAGTTTCATGTTGATTTTGGCCCAGTATCCTTAAATATTTTATAACTTCTTTAATATATCTTTCTGCAGGATTTGCCTGAGGATGTCTGATACTTGTAAAATGAATGTTGATTCCCTTTTTCTCACAAAATGCCCGAAATTTTTGGTTGTTAAAATATGTAGCATTATCTATTATGCAATTTCTAAATGGTCCTATTTCTTCGAAAAATTGATTAATATATAATTTTAATGTTTTAACATTTGTTCTGGAGCAGGGATATAGTTTAATAAATTTTGTATATAAATCATCTATCACTAGTATATGCTTTTTTCCTGTTGGACTGAGAACTAAATTTGAAATAAAATCCATGGAAACTGTATTTAGTTTTTCATATACAACATTAGATTTATATGTGTTCTGGTTTTTGAAATTCTTTTCTTTGTTTAGTTGACATATTGGGCATTGGGTAGTAATTTCTTTTGCTATACTTATGTCATTCTTTGCAAAATAATTGTCCCTAAATAGCATCCATAGCTTTCTTGAACCAATATGCATATAATTGTTATGTAAATTTTTCAATATTTTCTTTGCTAAAGTTCTAGTTATTACATATACTTCTATGCCATTTATTATTTTATAATAAACTCCATCTTTCTTAAGGACTTTTTGTTTTTCACTCAAATTGATCTGATCTCTTATAATTTCTTCTTTAGAATATAATCCAGTACTTTCTACTAATTGATTTAATCCAATTTTTATTGTTCGCTGCCCTTTTTGTGATGTATTTTCTAACCTTGATAAAGCATCTGCCACTATATTGGATTTTCCAGAAATGTATTTGATTTCAAAGCAGTATTCACTAAGTATTAGACCGATGTATTCTACTGTTTCCATATTTGTTATTTAATATAGACGTTAAAGTTTGGTGATCTGTTTTTATTGTAAATTCATTACCCAACAAATAAAATCTTAATTTTGTGACACAGTGTATTATACTTGCTAGTTCTAATTCTGAAACTGAGTAACCCTTTTCATGTGGCTTTGTGATTCTTGAAATTAATTGTATTGGGTATTCGACCCCATCATGTATTTGTAATAATACCCTTGATAATCTCTCTATTGATGCATCTGTTCTTAATATGAATGGCTGTGTGTAGTCAGGATAGTATATTTTCAAATTTGACAGAAAAATGTTTTTAATCTCTTGGAATGCTAGTTCTTTTCTCTGATCCCATCTCCATTTTACACCTTTTTTCAGTAGTTCAAGTAATGGAATTTCTTTTATACTTAGATCTGGTATCATCCTTTTATAATAATTAATTATTCCAATGAATCCTCTTAAAGTTCTTAAATTGTGTGGTGTTTTATATTCCTGAATGATTTGTGTCCGTTCTGGATCCATTTCGATTCCCTTAGTATTAAGTTTATAACCTAGATATATTACTTCTTTTTGAAAAAATGTACATTTTTCTTGATTTATTTTTAGTCCAACTTTGTCTAATCTATTTATTATAATTTTTAGGTGTTTCTCATGATCTTCAGCCGTTTTAGAAAAAATTAATATATCATCAATGTAGTGAATTACAAAATGTTCATATTGATCCAAAATATCATGAAGACATCTACATAGAGCACTGCAAGATGATTGAAGTCCAAATGGTACTACTTTGAATTGATATACTACTCCATCTATCTGAAATCCTGTATACTGTCTACTTTTTCTTTCTAGAGGTATTAACCAAAAACTATGCTGTAAATCGATTTTAGTGAAAAATGACATTCCTGTAATTCTTCCTAGTATTCCATCTATACTCATTGGTGCTTCAAATTGCTTTTCAGTGATCTTGTTAATATTCCTTGCATCCAAACATAACCTGATTTCCCCTGATCTTTTACGTACTACTACTATTGGATTTATAAAACGTGTGTCTGCCTTCTCAATGATTCCATCTTCTAACATATTATTAATTGTTTTGTTTACTTCTTCTCTGTATTTATATGGTATTGGGTATGATTTTGTTTTAAAATCTTTTTCTTCTTTAACTTTTATACTATGGATATAATTTTGTGCAATTCTATTTTCTTTATTGACAAGTCCCTTGTGTTGCTGCAATATGGAAACGACTATTGATTTATATTCTTCAGGGCAATTTAAAACTTTCATCATATCTTCTTCTTTACAAATAACATTATTCTTCATTATGTACTCATTATTCCTTGCTTCCAATTTTACGCACTCCACCTCGTAGGCATCCATCTGCTTAAAATTTCCATTCCTTAAATATTCACTACAATTATTCTTTACATTCTTTTGGGACATTTCCCTATCATCAAAATACATTTCTTCTTCATAAACATCATTATTTTCTTTTAATAATATCCTATCAACTCTTATTCCTTCTTCCACCTCATCTTTCTGCATAAATTTAATTATTTGCCCTTCTAAAGTTACCATTTTTTCTTCAAAATCTATCTTTACTTTCTTCTTTTCCAATTCATCATTTCCCATTAATATATCAACACATAAATCCTTGACAATAAATCCTTGCATATTAATTTCTTTATTAAGAATATTAATTTTAAAATTGGCTAGTTTATCAATTTCACCCAACTTCTTATTATTTGCACCAATAATTTTAATTTTTGGAATCTTTATTATATCTGATAGTTTTAATGTATTAAAAATAAAATTCTCCGAGACTAAAGTACTTTCTGAACCAGTATCTATCATAATTTTAATCATTTTATTTTTGGCCAAAGCATTTATATAAATTAAATTAATAGATTCAATAATTTTATCTTCATCTAAAGAAATAAATTCAGAAGGTTTTTCATAATAGCAATGGCCTAACTTGTAATTCAGAAAGTTTACTGAACAAAATTTTGATTATTAGAATTGTCAGATTGTATCTGACCACTTGGATCTGATGTACTATGTCTTTCCCTACTATGACTTCTACTCACATTTTCTTGCCTTGTACGATTTCGTTCCCTGTCTTCGCAGCTCCTATTCCTTCGAACACAATTTACCTGTCTGTTATAGTTATGTCGCTCTATATTTCTTCTATTGTTAAAATCTTGTCTATTATTATTAGTACTGTTATTAAAATGTTGTCTATTATAACTAGTATTGTTATTACAATTCTGTCTATTTTGATTACTGTTATTATTATTAAAATTTTGTAAATTATTACCATATCTATAATTATTGTTATATGATTGTCTATATTGTTGATTATCATTTTTATTATATTGAAAGTTATTATTGTTTTTTCTGTTGTTATTATTACTTGTCATATTGCCTCTTTGTATTCTTTGAATAAAATTAATAAAACTATCTATCGTTTGAATATTTTCTACAGTTACTGTTTGCACAACATCAGCATCAAAATGTCTAGATACATTTAAGACTGTTTCATCCTCTCTAAGTGGTGGTTCTAAATATTTTGCAACTGTTATCAGTTTTAATGCATAATCTACCATATTTGATTTTAAATTGTGATTATACTTTCCAAAATATAGAATTTCTCTAAACTTGGCTTGCTCTAATTCACCCCAATAATAATTTAAAAATTTATTTTCAAATGTTTGAAAATTATCTAAATCATTTTCAATACTAGCAAACCAAGTTGCTGCATTGTCATTTAATGTCATTCTAATATAATCTTTAATATCATAAATATTATTAACTAATCTTAATTTATGTTTTAAACTGTTTATGTATACTCTAGGATGCAAATTTTTTATATTACCAGTGAATTTAATCCCAGTCTCATTTGTTAAATTTAAGTAAGGTCTCCCTATGTCTCTCATTTGTGAAATATCATCTATTCTCTGTTCCACATTTCTTATTTGATTACTATTTATTTGGATATTTTTTTGTATATCGTCTAATTTTTCTTCTGCGTTTCTCCTGTCTTCGTTAATTTTTACTTCTAAGTTACATTTCTGCAACTCTATTTTCTGTTCTATATCTATCTTATTATCTTGAATAATCCTCTTTACTTCTGTCCTCTCATTGTCTATCCTTTTCTTGTAGTCATTCCGTATACTTTTTATTTCATTTGCTACTTTTTTCTCTGCAGCTTCAAGTTTTTTATCCATTTGTTTTACAATTTTATTATTATTATCTTCTATTTTCTTTTCTAATTTTCTATGATTCTCTTCCAATTTCTGTTCCATTTTTTTCATGTCTTCTTTGACTTCTTTTGAATTCTGTTCCATTTTTTGTTCTATCTTTTTCATTAATTCAAAGGTTCAAATCGCGACATAATATGAAATAATTCAACAGCAAGTAAAAGTACTTTTTTTTACCTATTTCTTTGTCGTCTTCTGAATCTTCATTTCCATTCGTTCCTATCTAAGCACATGTTATCCACAAGGTACTTCTTCATTTTTTATTCACTACTCTTTTTGCTATGGCTTTCGTCATTTTATTTATTCATATCGTTCTCACTCATAACACATATTGGGTAGTTTATTGTTTCATTAAACTTTTTCTGTTTATATCCGTATCATATAAGTTTTCTAGTTATTATAGCGTATATAGTGTAAGTAAAATAGCTAGGACAGTTCGAGCGCAAA
This sequence comes from Diabrotica undecimpunctata, assembly GCF_040954645.1. Lineage (NCBI taxonomy): Eukaryota > Metazoa > Arthropoda > Insecta > Coleoptera > Chrysomelidae > Diabrotica > Diabrotica undecimpunctata. The sequence continues at coordinate 77,195,887 of NC_092810.1, forward strand.
AACGAAGATTTGGCGGAGGCGCCCCATGTTATTCTTATGGAGCGTAACCACCAAAATCTAAGGTCCATTCTGGGCATTTTTGGCTCTTTTCGAAGTGGAGGCTCGACCCCTCGTCGGATCGCGACGTATGAGGTGTCAAACGAACGGGAAGGGGACGGGGAACACGTAGAGGGAAAAAACAAAGATGGCGGCATAGTCAAAACGGCACTATAACGTATCTCCGGATCTATTGGTCCGATTGCAACGTATGAGGTGTCAAACGAACGGGAAGAAAACGGGTAACACGTAGAGAGAAAAAAACAAAGATGGTGGTATAGTCAAAACGGCACTATAACGTATCTCAGGGTCTATTGGTCTGATTGCAACGTATAAGGCGTCAAATGAAAGAGGAGGAGGTAACGAATACATTGAGATGAAAAACAAGCAACAAGATCAATGCCAAAATGGCACTATAACGTATCTCAGGGTCTATTGGTCCGATTGCAACGTATAAGGCGTCAAATGAAAGGGGAGGGGGTAACGAATACATTGAGATGAAAAACAAGCAACAAAATCAACGCCAAAATGGCACTATAACGTATCTCGGGGTCTATTGGTCCGATTCCAACGTATGAAGCGTTAAACGAAAGGTGAGAGAATAATGTATACATCAAGATGAAAACATGAAACAAAATCAATGCCAAAACGACACTATAACGTATCTCAGGGTCTATTGGTCCGATTGCAACGTATAAAGCGTCAAATGAAAGAGGAGGGGGTAACGAATACATTGAGATGAAAAACAAGCAACAAAATCAATGCCAAAATGGCACTATAACGTATCTCAGGATCTATTAACCCGATTACTACGTATGAGGTATCAAATGAATATAACGTACAGCAGCGGCTATCGCTGGAAATAAAACGAATAGGAACGTTTACCATTCTTTCACTATGACCAAACCAACATTCATCCACTCTATAATCTTCACAGTAACGCATGAAAAGTAACGAGCTGCATACTATATTTTTTACATACTACATAAAAATGTTAGCAAGGACAATCAAGCAATAAGTAATGCTTAAATGTAATAAGTAATGGGTAAATGTAATAAGTAATAAACTGCTGTTAGTATCTAAGAAAAGGAATGATAGTAAGTTAATGAATATAAAGCCATGTATAAAAATGATTAAAAGCATGCCATGAAAGGAACGTAGTCAATTCGGTTCAAACAAACATTTGTTGAAAAACAAAAATTTATTCTTAACGGCAGTCACCAACGTGAAGGTACGACTACACGACCGCCGGGAGAGGTTATGTTAGTATGGGACAAACAGTTAGTATGAATGAAGTCATTTACATAATATGATAATTTATTTAATAATTATACTTAACTTATTAAGATCAGCTCATAATTTAACATGGTTTAGAAGACATCTTTTATTGATGGACATCTTTTATGTTAAGACATCGACACTTTGGTGTAAATTCATTAGTTACTATGTTGTATAGCGTTCAAATCAATTATTGGGGACTAATAACTCTAGGTTATCTTTAAAAATAGGAAATTCTCCGACTCCTGTTTTGGGACAGGCTATCGAAAAACAAACTTAAAACTAAATCGAAGAAAGCCGTTAAGTTATCGATTGTCTTAGGAGGCTGCACGAACACATAGCTCTGGAGTTAACCAGAACGGTTCATTAATTTGCCAGCGGTCCATGATATCTTTTTAGTGGTCATATCTAAACATCTTTTTTAAATGCGCTAATCTTAAGTATCGTGATTTGGAAATAATATTTAGAAAATTAAGATCTATTACAATTATCATATAATATAAAAAACGAAAAGCGAAATGAAATGGTGAAATAATGACTAATAAATTCTGAATCAGATATATTTTAAGTTGTAATAAATAAACCACGTTATAAAAACGACAATATACAATTTGCATCCATCTTAAAGTCAATCATCAAGGATAAATGTTAAAATATGACTATTGATATATTAGATATATTACTTTGCGTTAATCAACATCCATCTTAGAATCAATTAAATAATGGCCCCACGGAAGTGTATCATATGACTCCGGAAGGTGATGTCTTTTATCATCATTGGGGCTTAGCGCAATCTTGCTTTGTGTTATGGTATAAACATGGTGCTTATCTGAGCGTATTAGATTCTGTGAAGCATACACCTTTTTTAAGTTATCCAAACACTCTACATAGTCCTCAAACGTAATTTTCGTGTTCACCACAGATTTCTTTACCCCCTTCGCCTTCTTTGTTAACCTAAAATTTTTAATAATTACTTCAATTTCTTCATCCTCATATTCTTCATCTTTCAACTTTTTATGTTTTTCTTTTAGCTCATCTTCAGTGGCAGCTACTTTTGTTGTATACAATTTAGATCGGAGACCGGAGTCAGTCATAATGCGACCTTTATTCTCATCTTTCATCATGCCCAACACCTTCTTGTTAACCTGAGGGATACCATAAATATTGTCTTTACGATAGTCTGAGGTATCAAAATATTTGTAGCAATCTTCTTTCATAGCCTCATATGGGTCTTGTTCACGTATTTCCACGATTACACTATCGGTATCAGTATAGCAAGTTGTAAAGTTTTCTCCGAACCTGCCAGCTAAGTATCCATACTGAAAATCATAGATTGTTGTTTTAGCCAAGTCTAAAATACTCATTCCGATATAGATTGGTTTATCTAACCATATTTCAGCTCTACGCATCTCAACAGCTACCAAGTTTTCACTAAAAATCGTTGCATTCTTAAACAATGGGCTACTTATTCTAGCTTCAGCTCCGTAACGACCCTCCCACAAAGTAAGCAACTTTATATCAACGCGCTTGCGCACTGATTCCATAGTCTTCCCGAACACTGCATTATTCATAAGCTTAAAAAGATCCTTTTCAAACTCATTGTTCGCTGCCTTCCGGAGATTTGTATTAAGATCGATGTATGACTTTAACCATGGAGCCTGTTTGAATTTCAATACTCTATGTATCTTTTTCAGGATCAATCCATTTGCAAGCGCCTGTTGTAGTGCTCTATAATGTATTACATATCTTTCTTTATCCTGTAGGGTAGCCATTAATTTAGTCTGCTCTCGCGGACGTGTAGGAGGAAGCATATTCTTAGAATTTAAAGACTCAGGACAAAACGGGATATCTTTATGACGATCATGAAGATGTTGAGGGTACGCCAGATCAACCTCGAGAATGTACCCTTCAGAAGCATCGTCAGCAATGGAAAGGACATCAATATTGGCATCGACCCACTCGAAACCCCCATATGGAAGATATTGAGACATGGCCCAACCATACTGATTATTAACATCAAAATACATAAGGAACGTTTTTGGTTTAGATGGGTCATAGTTGTTGATGTATGGATTGTTAGCTTTCACACGTCTTTTAGAGCAAACTTGACTAAGACCACCACGAATACCACGTTCAACAAACAAATGCATGTCAGGATCGGTTAAAAGCTCCAGTTCTTGACCTGTATATTTAAGCATTGCATCCCACGTAAAACCAGGTAAAGTATAATAGTGAGCAGGGTCAAGATTATAAGTTCGAAGAGAGCTGGATCGGAATCGCTCAAAGATATCTGCAAGAAGAAGAATGTCAGTTTTCATATATAAATCGACATAATCCCCGAGAGTTGCACAATTGAATGACGACCAGACTTCTTGAGCGCGACGATAATGTCGACGAGGACATGGCTTATCTTCAAGTTTATTGTAAAAAGACTCAATAGGAGGCAAAGAAGTCTCACAGAATTTTTTAAATGAATCTATATAATCATATGGCATGATACCTTTTTTAGTTAGAAGATGGAAATTCTCCTCAGGAAGCGAAGTATATTGGGACTTGAGATTAGGAAACTCGGGGAGGTACTAAGCTAATTTATCAAGAGAATAAGACATAAATCGATAACTATCAATAAAACGGAATTTAATTCGAGCATCATCAATATGTTTTGTAAAAGAAATGTATTTTTCCTTAGTAATAGGAAGAAGATCTACGGGACCTTTGATGTGTGTAGCAATATCGTTAATAATAAAATGTGCGTCATATCCGGAGAGATTATGAAATATTATTGGAATTGTATGAACATCTTTGTAATTAATGTTACACCCTTCGTGAGCTGCACCTCTATAATTATTGTCAGGAATAAAGTGATCATGGTCTCGCACTTTCTTATCATTGGGGGAAAAGCGCTGCTCACAGATATGGCAATGAGTGGCTGCATGGAAATCGCTCTCTTGCTGAGTTGTCATATTTATATCATATGGGCACATAAACACCGTAGAAACATCCTCAGCAAGCTGATTAAGTTTATCTGCGAACCATTTCATGCAATCCTTTCCTCGATATGAGTCATAAAACGACAAAGTGTCATCATACGAGCATTTAAAGAAATAACCAACTGCTACAGGAATATGCTCTTGAGGTTTTTTAGGATCTCCTGTACGTTTCAAAGCACTCTCGAGATCCGCGTACACGGCGAAGGGGGCTTTAATCTTATTACGAAAATTCTTAAATTTCAACATTTTATGACTTTCGTCGGGCATTTTAATGGCTGTTTCATTAATTCTTATACAATCTACCATATGAGCTTCAAGCTGTTTTGACGATGAAAACGGTTGTAGGCATCTATCACATATAAGATCTGATCGGCCGCTGCAGCATGCCTTATGAATATTCAACTTTTCTTGTGATCGAAAGTAATGGAGGCAGGCATCGCAGAAATATTTGGCTCCATCACGTTTGCTAAGCTGCTTGGAGAGGAGGCGGGACAGGCTTTTTATCCAAACGTAATGGTATCTAATAGGACCTTCGGTATCATCATATTTATCTTGAATTAAAAGCAAATTCACATGTTTATCCTTCTTGTTTTTAGTTAGAAATGTAGGGAGGGTCGTAAAATCTCCTTTGTCTTTTTTCAAAACGTATACATTAATTGAAATGTCATTCTGTTTTTCAAAATTAGGAATCTGCCTCATCGTCATTGGCCACTGTATTCCCTTCAACTTCAACACTTGCGAGTAGTGCGGATATTTAGACACTCTTTGAGGATCTTTATCAATAGGATTCAACGCTGATATGACAGACCACGCAAAGCATGCCTCATCATCATTTTTGACGTTAACGCATGCTTCCTTTCTCTTTATTTGAGGAGGAAGTTCAATATAAGAGGAACCAAGTTGTGGTGTGTATTTGTTAATGTTTACCCCCAGGTTAACAACAGCCTTTAGTGCCCAGCCACTATCTCTCTCTTGGAATTCCTCTAGCTTTTTGCTGAGGGGTTCAGACACATGGTTTTCAAACCATTCGTCAAGATTTGTGTCTTTGTATATTGGAGAGTTTGATGTGGTAAAATATTTAGTGTCTTTTAGGATTTTCTCTCCGCTAGCTATCTCGAATTCTCCCCCAAAAGCAGTATTAACTTTAACTACCTCATCCTTCTTTAGCGCGTTTTGAATCCTACGTTTGAATAGCGCCTTGCAATCTACTAGGAAACTGCTGGGGTCTTTGTGTTTGAGGTTTGAGATGACTCCAGTTCGAATTCTTGAGTTGAACGCTGATAAGGAATCATCCCATTGTACTCTATGCTTAGCAGTCTCCTTCATAGGTGTAAGTCCAGCCCCCTTCTTTTGTTCGGCCTTCAGATGGTTTCTCAACGTTTTCACATGTCTCATCTGAGCTTCTAAATGCTGCTTCTCACCCATCGTCTTGGCATATCTCATCGAATTTCGTATCTTTTTACACGCTTTCCTACACTCAGTCAGCCCTTTCTTAACATTATCTTCCTGATAATCATTTCTAATCAACCCCAAGATGGACGCAATTAGCTGAATAAGTTTAGCTATCATGTTTAAACAAAACAAGCAAATATTTAAAAAATAGATTAAGAAATAAAATTTTTTCCAAAAAACGGTATATCAAAAAAGTCAAAATATTCAAAGAAATCAAAATTTTCAAAATTTATCACTCACCAGAGCACAGATTTAAACTCACCAAAGCACACGTCTGTACGCTAGGAATATCTGAAACAGAATGAAGAAAATACCATAATGCATGTCGTATCGGAACTAGGAACTATGTGGAATTTATATAGTTACTAGTTGTTATCCAACATTGCACAATGTTACGCAACATTGCGCAATGTTAGTCCGAACGCTCTTTGTTTGGATCTCGTCTTGAAAAAGACAAGATCTGTTGTTTGTTCTTATAGGACGAAGAAATAAAACAACAATATTTGGTAAAAAAAACTCAGCCACAGAGTCTTTAGAAAATACGCAGAGCCCCTAGAGCAAAGTGCTCTAGGAGCGCCCGTAAAGGGCTAGAGAACGACTGACTCGAGATCCGAAATGTCCCATATTTAAAGGTGTTTTAACTTTTATATGAGATTTTCGGATCTCTCGTCCAATCAAATTTAATTAAAGCTCCAGAAGGAAGGGCGATGCGCATCAGGGTGCGTATAAGTTGCACCAGGATGACATCCCCCCCGCTTTGGAGACTCGGAGGCTGATAAAAAAAACTGATTTTATTAAAAACATTTCAAAAACATACAGATACTAATTGAAACATAAAAGTAAAAAAAATGTTTACAAAAACATATAGATACTAATTGAAACACAAAGCAGAAATTGTTTAAATTTACATTACTTACAGTTTCTAACAACTACACCGCACTACACTCGCGTAGCACGCACTTACACTCGCGTAGCGCGCACTTGCACTGCACAAAAACACTCACAGGCGGTGGTCGGTGTCGTGGACAGCATCTGCAGGTCCATCCTCGACGACGTGCTCCTCTACGGCGGCTTCGTCCCCTCTAGCTCTACATTTCCCATCTGCATGTCGCCGGTGTGTCGTAGGCGAGTTTACCTGAGCCTCCGTGGTGCTCTGGACCACATAATGGTAGGGCAGGCAGTGACTGGCTACTGCGGAGACATCCATTGCATCAGGTACTTAGCATCAAGTAGGCTGGCTCGTCGGAGATGTGGCACATCGACGGTTTCAGGGCTGCAGAAGGTGGATATCGGCATGTTAGTTTGGTGTACTAACATCCGATGCTTCTCCCCGCTGTTTTCTTGAGTGGTTTTGATGCAGACCTCGTGTTAGAACTTTTGCGATTTTCGATCGCGGAGCATGAGAACTCTGACATCTCGGAGTCGTGGTAGAGTTCGTTAAAAGGTTGGGCGCCATGTCGTATCGGAACTAGGAACTATGTGGAATTTATATAGTTACTAGTTGTTATCCAACATTGCACAATGTTACGCAACATTGCGCAATGTTAGTCCGAACGCTCTTTGTTTGGATCTCGTCTTGAAAAAGACAAGATCTGTTGTTTGTTCTTATAGGACGAAGAAATAAAACAACAATATTTGGTAAAAAAAACTCAGCCACAGAGTCTTTAGAAAATACGCAGAGCCCCTAGAGCAAAGTGCTCTAGGAGCGCCCGTAAAGGGCTAGAGAACGACTGACTCGAGATCCGAAATGTCCCATATTTAAAGGTGTTTTAACTTTTATATGAGATTTTCGGATCTCTCGTCCAATCAAATTTAATTAAAGCTCCAGAAGGAAGGGCGATGCGCATCAGGGTGCGTATAAGTTGCACCAGGATGACATGCAGGGTATAAGGTAAACTTTAGTCGGACGGAAAACTGAATGGTATTATAAAAGGCTCCTCAAATGCACAATGCCAATACAAGTACAATAAATACCTACACAATAAGCATAATATACAGGCTTTCCATTTTAAGTTTGTTTAAAAGAGAAGGGCATAGCATAACATATTAATCAGGTAGTTGTCAACAATAGCCGTAGATATCGTCACCAAAGAAAATTTAGATATGAACATCTGAAAATCATGATTACCTCACGTGTTCAGCACTAAGAATCTCGATAACTTTGAATAATACCATCAAGTTCCCACTCCTCGGATAACAGTCAAAAATCTTGACTACCCCAGCACTTTTAGCACAAACATACTTGATAACTGCTATAATACCATCAAGTTCTCACGTTTTATCAGTAAATCATGGCCCGATTCTAAAGAAAATGTCAGTATCAGTATGCTAGAAGACCAGTACAGTGTGAAATTTATGTTAAAACACAAAAGACGCTCAATACTGAGTGTTTACAGAGGATAATATAGAAAAAATAACAAAAACAGAGATCGTCGGAAATAAGCAGAATCTCAATAAAAAAGTATTCATAACTAAAATAGTTATGATTGTTAGAAACGTATAAAGTATAAATGTCACCTAAATTACTGGCTAATAGTATAAAATATAAAAATTAGATTCAACACACTTATTCTTACGTGATAAGCCCTAATACTATCTCTAAACTATATAAATTTAAACAAAAGACGCAAGAATAGTAGAAAAATATTTCTATTCGCAACTAAACACATATTTTTAAAGGAAATCTGAACACACAACTACTAAAACAGCAATAATTGTAACTAAAAAAAGATCTAATTAAAAAATAAAAAGGCCAGATTCTAAAGAATTTTAAAAATGACAGTATCAGTATGCTAGTAGACCAGTACAGAGGATAATATAGAAAAAAAAATAACAAAAACAGAGCTCGTTGGAAATAACCAGAATCATAATAAAAAAAGTATTCAAAACTAAAATAGTTATGATTATAAGAAACGTATAAAGTATAAATGTCACCTAAATTACTGGATAACCGTGATAAGCCCTATTACTAACTCTAAGCTTTATAAATTTAAACAAAAGAAGCAAGAATAGTAGAAAAATAATTCTATTCTCAACTAAACGCATGCTTTTAAAGGAAATCCGAACACACAACTACTAAAAATTCAATAATTATAATTAAAAAAAGATCTAATTAATAAATAAAAAACAATAAAACAAATAATATTCTCTAAAATAAATATAAACTCACCAAGGTTTAATAAAAACTTACACACTGAATACACAAAAATTTAAACGTTGTTTATCCATCCGCAGTAAAACTAAAACTGATTTTAAAATATATTTTACTAGCGTGTGCAGGCTCGATTAACCTTGTATCTATTTATAAAATTGCATATGTTTCCTGCGACAGGGAAACGCCACCGTGAGAAATGATTAAAGGATGCAGATGCATCCGGTGACGTCAGAGTTCCCGTTAGCATATTTTATGATATAGTTAGATTTCCAAGTTTTATTATATACGAGGTTAGTCACAAATTACTCATAAAATATAATTGCTAGAATTTAGAAGTTAAAGCATGAGATTGATCAAAAATTATTCTCTTTGCTAGTCATTCGTCTTCTTATCTTTCCAAGTTTAATTATCTACGAGGGTAGTCACAAATTACTCATTAAATATAATTGATAAAGTTCACGTCACGTATCACACGTCACGTTACGTGGGACACGCGTTCACGTCACGTTTCACGTGCGTCACGTCTTCACGTCACGTTACGTGCGCCACGGGTTCACGTCCGTAAAAGACAAGCTGAGACTTAAAAGTCCATTTACAGGAAAACATAACCAATGTTATAGCTTTAGCAATCTCCACAGGAAAATGGACCGGCTATTTGTTAAATGAATATGTAGAATGATAATTGTAATTTGGTGAAAATCAACATTTGTAATTATTATAAGTAGAAAATAAAAACTCTAAAAAATATACATTGTTTGCATCTATACCATTGTCTATGATTATTTAACCATGACATAGGTCTTTTGGTACACATTTGCCGTAGCTATCCGTGTTCTCATTGTCAGCCTGAACATCATCTGAGACTATCAGAGTACTATCCGAACACCATCAGAGGCTATCTGACCACTATCTGAATACTATCAGATACTATCTGACAACTATCAGAACACCATCAGAGACGTTAGGTTAGCTCGAATGTCAGATCAAACATCACGTTTTATATCGTTAGGTCTACGTCAGATCACGTTAGGTTAGGTTAGGAGTTCGTTAGGTCACGTTTTACGACCCTTGGATCGATTTTGACGTTTGAGATGTCATACAATCACGTATGTCATTGTGGTAACGTCCACTGATAGACATGAGCCTGTTACGTTCGCTGCTAGACATAGGCCTCCAGCAAAAATGACATAATGCCACATCTTCACAGTTATTGGATCGATTTCATGCATCACGTTTTACGTCACATGCGTCACGTTTCACGTCAAATTTCACGCTTTCGGCGACATTTTTGTCACATGTCACGTTTTGCAATAATACACTAGGTTAGACCAGAACGCGACGTTCACAATAGGTTAAGTTAGATCGTAGGTTAGGTCGTGCCGCGAAGCGACCCACCTAACCTAATAAATTAATCATCGCTCAACCATCGCTAACTTTACTCAAGAGACGAAAAGACGCTTTACTCCCATGTTATCCATATGTAAGGTGTGACGTGTTGACTTTAAAACGTGACGTTTTTGATGTGATTCGTGACGTTTTGATGTGACGCGTGATGTCTTCACGTAAAAATGTACCGTTTATACTTTAATTTCTAAAAGTATTTTACGTAACATTTATGGCTCTAACCTAACATACGTGGCATTTCTGGATCTAACTTAACCTATTGTGAACGTCGCGTTCTGGTCTAATCTAGTGTATTATTGCAAAACGTGACATGTGACAAAAATGTCGCCGAAAGCGTGAAATTTGACGTGAAACGTGACGCATGTGACGTAAAACGTGATGCATGAAATCGATCCAATAACTGTGAAGATGTGGCATTATGTCATTTTTGCTGGAGGCCTATGTCTAGCAGCGAACGTAACAGGCTCATGTCTATCAGTGGACGTTACCACAATGACATACGTGATTGTATGACATCTCAAACGTCAAAATCGATCCAAGGGTCGTAAAACGTGACCTAACGAACTCCTAACCTAACCTAACGTGATCTGACGTAGACCTAACGATATAAAACGTGATGTTTGATCTGACATTCGAGCTAACCTAACGTCTCTGATGGTGTTCTGATAGTTGTCAGATAGTATCTGATAGTGTTCAGATAGTGGTCAGATAGCCTCTGATGGTGTTCGGATAGTACTCTGATAGTCTCAGATGATGTTCAGGCTGACAATGAGAACACGGATAGCTACGGCAAATGTGTACCAAAAGACCTATGTCATGGTTAAATAATCATAGACAATGGTATAGATGCAAACAATGTATATTTTTTAGAGTTTTTATTTTCTACTTATAATAATTACAAATGTTGATTTTCACCAAATTACAATTATCATTCTACATATTCATTTAACAAATAGCCGGTCCATTTTCCTGTGGAGATTGCTAAAGCTATAACATTGGTTATGTTTTCCTGTAAATGGACTTTTAAGTCTCAGCTTGTCTTTTACGGACGTGAACCCGTGGCGCACGTAACGTGACGTGAAGACGTGACGCACGTGAAACGTGACGTGAACGCGTGTCCCACGTAACGTGACGTGTGATACGTGACGTGAACTTTATCAATTATATTTAATGAGTAATTTGTGACTACCCTCGTAGATAATTAAACTTGGAAAGATAAGAAGACGAATGACTAGCAAAGAGAATAATTTTTGATCAATCTCATGCTTTAACTTCTAAATTCTAGCAATTATATTTTATGAGTAATTTGTGACTAACCTCGTATATAATAAAACTTGGAAATCTAACTATATCATAAAATATGCTAACGGGAACTCTGACGTCACCGGATGCATCTGCATCCTTTAATCATTTCTCACGGTGGCGTTTCCCTGTCGCAGGAAACATATGCAATTTTATAAATAGATACAAGGTTAATCGAGCCTGCACACGCTAGTAAAATATATTTTAAAATCAGTTTTAGTTTTACTGCGGATGGATAAACAACGTTTAAATTTTTGTGTATTCAGTGTGTGAGTTTTTATTAAACCTTGGTGAGTTTATATTTATTTTAGAGAATATTATTTGTTTTATTGTTTTTTATTTATTAATTAGATCTTTTTTTAATTATAATTATTGAATTTTTAGTAGTTGTGTGTTCGGATTTCCTTTAAAAGCATGCGTTTAGTTGAGAATAGAATTATTTTTCTACTATTCTTGCTTCTTTTGTTTAAATTTATAAAGCTTAGAGTTAGTAATAGGGCTTATCACGGTTATCCAGTAATTTAGGTGACATTTATACTTTATACGTTTCTTATAATCATAACTATTTTAGTTTTGAATACTTTTTTTATTATGATTCTGGTTATTTCCAACGAGCTCTGTTTTTGTTATTTTTTTTTTCTATATTATCCTCTGTACTGGTCTACTAGCATACTGATACTGTCATTTTTAAAATTCTTTAGAATCTGGCCTTTTTATTTTTTAATTAGATCTTTTTTTAGTTACAATTATTGCTGTTTTAGTAGTTGTGTGTTCAGATTTCCTTTAAAAATATGTGTTTAGTTGCGAATAGAAATATTTTTCTACTATTCTTGCGTCTTTTGTTTAAATTTATATAGTTTAGAGATAGTATTAGGGCTTATCACGTAAGAATAAGTGTGTTGAATCTAATTTTTATATTTTATACTATTAGCCAGTAATTTAGGTGACATTTATACTTTATACGTTTCTAACAATCATAACTATTTTAGTTATGAATACTTTTTTATTGAGATTCTGCTTATTTCCGACGATCTCTGTTTTTGTTATTTTTTCTATATTATCCTCTGTAAACACTCAGTATTGAGCGTCTTTTGTGTTTTAACATAAATTTCACACTGTACTGGTCTTCTAGCATACTGATACTGACATTTTCTTTAGAATCGGGCCATGATTTACTGATAAAACGTGAGAACTTGATGGTATTATAGCAGTTATCAAGTATGTTTGTGCTAAAAGTGCTGGGGTAGTCAAGATTTTTGACTGTTATCCGAGGAGTGGGAACTTGATGGTATTATTCAAAGTTATCGAGATTCTTAGTGCTGAACACGTGAGGTAATCATGATTTTCAGATGTTCATATCTAAATTTTCTTTGGTGACGATATCTACGGCTATTGTTGACAACTACCTGATTAATATGTTATGCTATGCCCTTCTCTTTTAAACAAACTTAAAATGGAAAGCCTGTATATTATGCTTATTGTGTAGGTATTTATTGTACTTGTATTGGCATTGTGCATTTGAGGAGCCTTTTATAATACCATTCAGTTTTCCGTCCGACTAAAGTTTACCTTATACCCTGCTGTTGCCGAGAGGCGTCGATCGGGCTAGAATGGCCCGTATCTGGCTCAGCGGACTTCTTGCGGTCCTGGGAATTGGACCTGGAGGTAGTGCGGGTGTCTACCATGTTCCTACCTTCCTATTCTTGCGATACGAGTGCAAATGTACAAGATATGTGATATCAAGAGACAAGTGTGTGATCTCCTTCGAGAAATATCACAAGTCAATGAGCTCGAGAAAGAATAGGTAACAGCAAATAGTAAAATACGACTCACTAGAGTCGTAGAGATACAAATATGACCGATTAGAGTCCAAAATTAATAGAAAAGGGATTGTGTGCACCAATCAAATATGTATATATATATGTGGAATATATGCGACAATAAAACGGCATGTATTTGGTGTTTCCTTAACTTACGGAAGGAAATACACCGGAATATATATATATCTTATGTTCCTTGACTTACGGAAGAAACATAAGAGAGATACAAGTTATGAAAAAATAGCAATAATCAAATCAAATATGTATATATATATATGTGGAATATATGCGACAATAAAACGGCATGTATTTGGTGTTTCCTTAACTTACGGAAGGAAATACACCGGAATATATATATATCTTATGTTCCTTGACTTACGGAAGAAACATAAGAGAGATACAGGTTATGAAAATAGCAATAATAAAATAGCACAAAGATAACAAGTAATAAAGGCAGTCAGACGTATTATACGTAAGACTTAAATAATAAGTACGTTTTCAAACGCTAAGTCCTCGTAGAGGTTTCCGTGAGAAATATCGTACAACACAATAATATATATATATATAAGAAAAATAGGGCAGACGTATGATACGTGAGACCGTAGTTTTTCAAACAGAAAAATAGCACAATAAAATGGCAAATATCAAATAAATGTGTACGTATTTCAAACGCTAAGCCTCGTAGAGGTTTCCGTAAGAAATGCCGTACGAAACACAAATAAATATATACGAAAATATGTCAAGCGTATGCTAACGTAAGACAATATTTTCAAACAGAAAAATAGCACAATAAAATGGCAAAATATCAAATAAATGCGTACGTTTTCAGACGCTAAGCCTCGCAGAGGTTTCCGTAAGAAAATCGTACAAAAATGCAATAGAAATCAACAATAAAATCAATATAAAAATGCACACAAATATCAACAATAGCAAATAAGGTAAGAAATAATAAGGCAGATTCTAGGTGGATGATTAACACCGTACCTAGAGTCTTCAAATACGAGAGCAAGCTCGAACTGGCCGATGATAGAAAATCCACCTTCTTTTATACAGAAAAATCCTTTGTCTTTGGGATTATGACGTAGTAAGATGGATTTTCCATAGCATCGGACCAATAGGAAATTTAAATTGTCGAAAGATTGAAAATATCATTATTTTCAACCAATGGACAATTTTTCCTGTGTGTTTGAGATGTGTCCGGTGCGCCGATTGGCTACTGAATGAGAGCGCCCGGCGACATCCCCCCCCTTTGGAAGACTCTAGGTGGTGTCAGTTTTATTTACAATCAAAAGAAGAAATTTACAAGTATATCGTAAGTTTTTACAAGTATATCATAATTGTATTTTATTCTGTTTCTTCGTTATCCGCGGGTGGTTCGTCCCTGGTTGGAGGAGCAGGTCTGATGTCGTCCACATGGATGGTCCTATTGATGTCCTGGTCCCGGTGTACCTCGTATGTGTGGTCTCCCAGGACTCTCAGTATTGTGTGGGGACCGGTCCATGTGGGTCCGAAGTTGCCTCGGGTGTGGTTTCTGACTAGGACCTGTTCTCCTTGGATGAATCGTCTGGCGGGTGGAGCGTTGGGGTTGTCTGGGAAGAGATTTCTAGCGTATACAGTGGCTTTCTGGATGGCTTTGTTGACTCTTTCTTGTCGCCTAGCCGCTGTGTTGGCCTCTCTTCGTTCCTGTTGACTTTCTTCTGATCGTCTGGGAAGGTAGCCCAATAGGAGTTCTGCGGGAGTGTCTTGTGTCGCCTCGTTCCTCCGGGTTCGTAGACTGAATATGATGTCGGGAACATATGTATCCCATCGTGGGTCGTCGTTGGATTTGCACCTTGCTCGAAGTCCCTTTTTGAGTTCTTGTGCCCGTCTTTCCACTGGGTTGGCCCGTTGGTGGTAGATGGGACTGAATTCTGCTTGAATATTGTTTCTCCTCAGGAACCTCTCCCAAGCGTCGGTGCGGAATTGGGATCCATTGTCTGTGATTATGGTTGTAGGTTTGCCCCAACGGCTGCACACTTCTTCCTGGAGGAATGCGATGACTTCCCTGGATTTGGCGGTCTGGACGCATCGGAACTCTACCCAGTTGCTTAGACAGTCTGTTGCCAGGAGGATGAATCTGTTGTGTGTTCCTCTGGCTGCTGGGTATGGTCCTAGTACGTCAAAGGAGACTCGTTCCCATGGGTTGTTGGGCTCTCTCGGGATGATTGGTGCTGTTGGTTGTTTGGCTGCTGCTTTTGTCGTAGCGCAGGTGATGCAGGATCTGACGTGGTTCCGGACTTCCTTGGACAGTGTTGGCCAGTAGTATAGGCGTTTTATGGTCCGGATGGTTTCGTCCTGTCCCGGGTGATTTGCTTCGTCTGAATCGTGGTAGGTTTTCATCACTTCTTTTCGGTATGATGGTAGCACTACCAGTGCTTTGTAGTCTGGGTTTCCTACGTAGTATGCGGCATCGTCTATTATCGTGAATTCTCGGAGGAAGTTTGTTTCAACTTCGTTCCTTGGTCCTCTCTCTGTGATCTTTTGAAAGCGTCGTCGGAAGCGTATCATTGCCTGGTTATGGGTATGGCTTCTTCGTATTTTATCTTGTAATGGCAAGTCTGTGAGATCGTCCAGGAGTGGGTCGTTTTCGCCTTCTTCTACATCTTCCAGCATACATAGCAAGGGAAAGGGGTCCTCAGTTTCGTTTGCCTTATGTGTCGGCCAGCTAAGGCGGTTTACTTCCTCGTCTGTTTCGTCTTGTTCGTTTCTTTCGTCTTCGTCAGATGGGTTTCTTGATAGGTGGTCAGGAAGTTCGTTTTCCTTGCCTGGAATGTGGTGGATAGTGAAGTTGAATTCCTGAAGGAGTAGTGCCCATCGTGATAATTTCGCTTTGTCCTCTTTGAATCGGTTGAGCCATAGGAGGGCTTGGCTGTCTGTATATAACGTAAAGTGCTGGTCTTGTAGAAAATGCTTAAATTTTTTGAGGGCCCACACCAGTGCAAGGCATTCCTTTTCATTGATGTGGTACCGTTTCTCTGCTGCTTTTAGTTTTGTGGAGGCGTAGGCGATGACTTGTTTGTCCTCGGGTGTCCCTTGGAACAGTACTGCTCCCATGCCGAGGTCGGATGCGTCTGTTTGAAGGCTGAATGGTTTGGTGGCATCAGGTCTGTGTAGGTGTAGTTGTCCTTCGATCGCTGTTTTGATGTGATTGAAGGAATTTTCTGCTGCTTGTGACCATTTCATCCTTCGTTTGTTCCCTGCCGTAAGATCTGTGAGTGGTGTGACGATCTCTGCGAATCGAGGTATGAAGTCCCTCAACCAATTGGCTGTTCCAATAAAACTTCGCAGTTGTTTCATGGTTTTAGGAGTGTTGAATCCTCTTATCTTCTCGACGTGTTTTCCCAAGGGTTGTGTGTCTGTTGATGTGATTTTGTGTCCCAGGTATTCCAGCTCGTTGGAGGCAAATCTGCATTTTTTGAGGGATGCCTATAATCCGTGGGTGCGAAGTCGTTCTAGCACTAGGTGGAGGTGTTTTTGGTGTTGGTCCCAGTCCTTCGAGAAAATGATGATGTCATCCATGTATACTTTTATGAACTCATCGATGTAACCAGCGAAGACAGTTGTTACAAGTTTTTGAAATACGGCTGGTCCATTTTTCAGTCCAAAAGGCATCACTACAAACTCGTAGGCTGATCCGTCTGGTAGGCTAAATGCAGTTTTCGGGCTGGAATCTTTGTGTAGTGGGACTTGCCAAAATCCGCTTTTTAAGTCCAACGTGGTGAAGATCTGTGCTGTACCAATTTCCTTTATGCTATCATGAATAGGAGGCATGCTGGAGGCTTCGTCGACCGTGATGTCGTTCAGTTTCCTGTAGTCCACGCAGAAACGAGGGGCACCATCTTTTTTGGTTACAATAACCACCGGGCTATTGTATGGAGATTTGCTGGGTCGGATGACCCCGGCGGCTAACATCTCTCCTACCTCTCGGAACATCGTCTTTTTCTTCTCCGTGGAGTACTTATAGGGTTTGACATTGATCGGTCGGTTGTCTGTGACTTGGATTTCCATTTCCGTTGCTTTTGTGGTCGGTTGGCGTAGACGGTCGTCGAATACGTCGTTGTACTCTTTTATCAGGTTCTTTATCGTCTCGAAGGCGAAGGGTGGAGCCTGATGTGTTTCCAGTGTTTGAGTTGTGGGATGTGGTTTATTTTGGTTCTTCCAGTAGAGTGTGGATCTGCTGGCGGTGCCTACGTGTAAACATTTTCGGGGAATATCTACGTTGGCTTCCTCTTGTATTAACCAGGGCATCCCGAGTACAACGTCATGATGTAGATTCTCCATTACTGTGCAGTTGACGGTGGTGGAGAAGTTGTCCATAAGTATTTCGACATTGGCAGTCCCTATGCTGTGGGACGTGCTGTCCGTGCACGCCAGCTGTATCGTTCCTGGTCGAGATTGCAGGTCCCTTCTTTGGATCAGCCTCTGGTGTACAAAATTTCCGGAGGCTCCGGTGTCGATCAATATCTTTACTCGGTGTTGTTTGATCCTTGCATCAAGAGTGGGTAGGCCTGCAGTCTTCGATCGTAGGTGGATAGGGTTCAGCTGGGGCACCATTTCATCAACAGGGCTTAGTTGGTGCCCCTGTTGGAGTTTTCCGGCTGCTGATTTTGTTGAGGTCGGTTCTGGTTGTTGTTCTGTTGATTCCTGGGTGGGTTCCTGCTTCGCCATTCGTTTATTGTCTCGGATTGTCGAGGTGGTTGGTTGTCGTGTCTTGGAGGTGGTCTTCCGCCGTGTATGTGTTGCGCGTCACCTTCCATCTCTCTGGCTATGGTTCTAAGCTCGTTTTCCGTCTTTGGCATTGCTAGTCTCAGGCAGATTCGGATTTGAGGTAGCAGTTGGTTGGCTATTACTCTGCAGCGTTGTTCTTCTGGTATGTCTGGTAGTAGTCTGTTGAACAGGGCTGCTTTCCTCGTGACAAACTCTTCTGCAGGTTCGTTTTTCTGTATCTATCCATAGAGTTTTACGGTTAGGGCTGATAGTAGGTTTGGATCGTCGAATTTTTCCAAAAAACGAGTCTTAAATGTCATATAGCCTATCCCGGCTGTATTGTGACTCTCCGCCCATGTTCGTGCTTCTCCTTGGAATGAATTGGCCGTCAGGTAGTCCACCCAGTCATCTTCTTCGACTTCAAATTTTGTGAGGAATTCTTCTGCTCTGGCTAGGAATTGTCTTGGAATTTCCGTTTCACGTCCTTCGAATTTGGGAGGTTTGGATGTCCAAATCCTTGGCGGGCTAGGTCCGGTTGTGGGTCGTGAGACGGATAGTGTCGTCAGGGCTGACAGGAGTGCGTTCATCCATGCCTCTGGAGCTGGTTGTTGTTGTTCCTGGCTTGTAGATGGCCTTCCTGTCTGGGTCGTGGTTTCGGTTTTGGTTTGTTGGGCGCCATGTTGCCGAGAGGCGTCGATCGGGCTAGAATGGCCCGTATCTGGCTCAGCGGACTTCTTGCGGTCCTGGGAATTGGACCTGGAGGTAGTGCGGGTGTCTACCATGTTCCTACCTTCTTATTCTTGCGATACGAGTGCAAATGTACAAGATATGTGATATCAAGAGACAAGTGTGTGATCTCCTTCGAGAAATATCACAAGTCAATGAGCTCGAGAAAGAATAGGTAACAGCAAATAGTAAAATACGACTCACTAGAGTCGTAGAGATACAAATATGACCGATTAGAGTCCAAAATTAATAGAAAAGGGATTGTGTGCACCAATCAAATATGTATATATATATGTGGAATATATGCGACAATAAAACGGCATGTATTTGGTGTTTCCTTAACTTACGGAAGGAAATACACCGGAATATATATATATATCTTATGTTCCTTGACTTACGGAAGAAACATAAGAGAGATACAAGTTATGAAAAAATAGCAATAATCAAATCAAATATGTATATATATATATGTGGAATATATGCGACAATAAAACGGCATGTATTTGGTGTTTCCTTAACTTACGGAAGGAAATACACCGGAATATATATATATCTTATGTTCCTTGACTTACGGAAGAAACATAAGAGAGATACAGGTTATGAAAATAGCAATAATAAAATAGCACAAAGATAACAAGTAATAAAGGCAGTCAGACGTATTATACGTAAGACTTAAATAATAAGTACGTTTTCAAACGCTAAGTCCTCGTAGAGGTTTCCGTGAGAAATATCGTACAACACAATAATATATATATATATATAAGAAAAATAGGGCAGACGTATGATACGTGAGACCGTAGTTTTTCAAACAGAAAAATAGCACAATAAAATGGCAAATATCAAATAAATGTGTACGTATTTCAAACGCTAAGCCTCGTAGAGGTTTCCGTAAGAAATGCCGTACGAAACACAAATAAATATATACGAAAATATGTCAAGCGTATGCTAACGTAAGACAATATTTTCAAACAGAAAAATAGCACAATAAAATGGCAAAATATCAAATAAATGCGTACGTTTTCAGACGCTAAGCTTCGCAGAGGTTTCCGTAAGAAAATCGTACAAAAATGCAATAGAAATCAACAATAAAATCAATATAAAAATGCACACAAATATCAACAATAGCAAATAAGGTAAGAAATAATAAGGCAGATTCTAGGTGGATGATTAACACCGTACCTAGAGTCTTCAAATACGAGAGCAAGCTCGAACTGGCCGATGATAGAAAATCCACCTTCTTTTATACAGAAAAATCCTTTGTCTTTGGGATTATGACGTAGTAAGACGGATTTTCCATAGCATCGGACCAATAGGAAATTTAAATTGTCGAAAGATTGAAAATATCATTATTTTCAACCAATGGACAATTTTTCCTGTGTGTTTGAGATGTGTCCGGTGCGCCGATTGGCTACTGAATGAGAGCGCCCGGCGACACTGCATGTTCTCGTGCGCTTGCATTAACTGGCCAATCGGCGTACGGGCAACACCTCCTGACATGAAAAAAATTGTTCATTGGTTGGAATAAAGCTTGTTCCAGCCTTTGAGCAATTTAAAATTTACCATTGGCCGATTTGTACGGAAAGTCCACTTTCCTACGTCATAATCCCCTAAACAAAGGATTTTCGTGTATAAAAGAAGGTGGATTTTCTGTAGTCGGCCAGTTCGAGCTCACCCTCGTATTTAAGACTCTAGGTTCGGTGCCAGTCATCCACCTAGAATCTGACTTTTTATTTCTACCATATATTTTTGCTATTATTGTTGATATTTGTGCATTTTTGATATATATATATTGTCTGTGCTATTTTTGTACTTTCTACTGTGGTATTTCTTTTAGATCACGCACAGAGAAAGTGCCCATTTTATATTTGCTATTTTATTATTGCATTTATTTGATTATTTGATTATTTTGAATATATTTGCTGCGATATTTCTCTAGAGGATCATACGCTCAAGTATATTCCCATTTTTGCCTTTTTCTGCTGTGGTATTTCTTTTAAGATCACGCACAGAGAAAAATACTTATTTGTTGCTATTTTATTATTGCATTTATTTGATTATTTGATTATTTGAATATATTTGCTGCGATATTTCTCTAGAGGATCATACGCTCAAGTATATTCCCATTTTTGCCTTTTTCTGCTGTGGTATTTCTTTTAAGATCACGCACAGAGAAAAATACTTATTTGTTGCTATTTTATTGTTGCACTGCTTTGATTTACTTTAAATATAATTGTTGCGATATTTCTCCCGTAGATCATACGCTCAAATATATTCTCATTTGCTATTTTATTATTGCCTTTGTGTTTTGAATATATATCTGATGCGATATTTCTCTTAGAAGATCACACGCTTCATATATTCTCTTTATTGCTATTTTATGATTGTATTTCTTTTATTTGTCGTTTAAATACATTCATTGCGACATCTCTTCTCACGGAGACCATACGCTCTGAAGTATTTACATTTACTTGTGATCTCCTTCCGTAAGTTAAGGAGACACAAGAAATTTTCGAGAATTCCTTCCGTAAGTTAAGGAATCTCTCAAACTGCCGTTTTACTGTTGCATCTTTATTTCTTTTATGTTATTTGTGTAAATATTGTTTATTTCATCTTCTGTCGTGCAGATAACGCTTTAGTGGGATTTCTACTACGTAGATCAAGCACAGAAAAGACGTTTGCACCCAATATTTCAAACTTACTTCTCGTTTTGCACACATACAATTATATTTTTATATGTACATTATCTGCGAGGTTTGCTGTGGTATTTTACTGTGTTAATCACGCACTACAAACCTCTGATTCTGGAATTGTGACAGTTTTTCTATCGAAAAACATACACGACTCCACCTACCTCGTCCAGCATCTACCTCTGAACCACTATTTGTTCCGTGAAGAATGGTGGACACTCGAGGAACAAGTAGGTCCAATTCCACGGACCGCAAGAAGCCCGTAGAGCCGGAGATAAGCCAAGCAGCCTCCCTCCACGCCTCTCGGCAACATGGCGCCCAACCACACAAACACGAATCCACGACCCAAGCTCAGCAAGCAGGCCAATCATCCACGAGCCAGGAACAACAGCCCAACCCTGAGACATGGATGACGACCCTATTACAAGCCCTGACGGCCCTCTCAGTAGCTCAACCCGCAACTGCAAACAAACCAAGGATATGGACCTCCAAACCACCAAGGTTCGAAGGAAGAGAGACCGAAATCCCAGGACAATTCCTATCAAAAGCAGAAGAATTCCTAACCTACCACGAAGTAGACGAAACCGACTGGATCGACTACCTGATAGCAAACTCACTACACGGAGAAGCACGGTTATGGGCAGAGAGTCAAGGTACAGCCGAGATAGGCTACCAGACATTTAAGACTCGCTTCCTAGAGAAGTACGACGACCCAGCACTTTTATCCGCCCTAACCGTAAAGCTATATGGACAGAACCAGGACAAAGAACCAGCAGAGGAATTCGTCACCCGAAAAGCAGCCCTCTTTAGACGCCTCCTACCAGACATCCCGGAAGATCAAAGATGCAGAGTAATTGCCAATCAACTGTTACCACAAATTAGAATCTGTTTAAGAATCGGGATGCCCACAACAGAGGACAGCCTAAGACGAATTGCGAGAGAAATGGAAAGCGACGCCCAACATTTAAGTCACAGAAAGCCGGAGAAACAAGAACATCAACAACCACCCAGGCGTTCCGAGACGATAAATGAATGGCGAAACCGCAATCCACATAGAAACCACAACAACCGCCAACAAGACAACCAGAGGCCGGAAAACTCCAACAGGGGCTCCAATTAACTCCTGTTGAAGAACTGGTGCCCCAACTGAATCCGATCTATCAGCGGTCGATGACAGCAGGACTCCCCAACCTCGACGGAAGGATCAACCAACACCGAGTCAAAATCTTAGTTGACACCGGCGCCTCCGGAAACTTCATACACCGGAAGCTGATCCAGAGACGAGACCTGCAGACTCGACCCGGACAGATTCAGCTGGCATGCACGGGAAGCACGTCCAAAAGCTTAGGGACTGCTGAAGTAAAAATACAACTGGACAACTTCTCCACCACCGCCCAATGCATCGTCTTGGAGAAGTTAAACCACGATGTCGTCCTAGGAATGCCATGGTTAGAACAGGAGGAGGCCAATGTGGACATACCTCGAAAATGTCTGCACGTAGGCACCACCACCAGAGCCACAGTATACTGGAGAAACCATGACAAACCAAAATCAGCAAACCACAACCTAGAGGAGCACCAAGCCCCAGCTTTCGCTTTCACAAAAATCAAACAGCTGATCGAGGACTACAGCGACGTATTTGACGACCGTCTACGCCAGCCAACGACTAAGGCAACGGAAATGGAAATTCGAGTGACCGACAACCGACCCATAAACATCAAGCCATATAAATACTCTACCGAGAAGAAGAAAATCATGTCAAGAGAGGTGAGAGAGATGCTAGCCGCCGGAGTGATCAAGCCCAGCAAATCTCCCTACAATAGCCCGGTGGTTATTGTAACCAAGAAGGATGGTACCCCTCGCTTCTGCGTAGACTACAGAAAGCTGAATGAAATAACGGTCGACGAAGCCTCCAGTATGCCACCAATACATGATAGCATCAAGGAGATCGGTACCTCGAAGATATTCTCAACAATTGACCTGAAGAGCGGATTCTGGCAAGTCCCGCTACACGAAGAATCCAGCCCAAAAACGGCGTTCAGCTTACCAGATGGCTCATCATACGAATTCTCAGTGATGCCCTTCGGACTCAAAAATGGACCAGCAGTATTTCAGAAGTTAGTAACAACCGTCTTCGCAGGATATATAGACGAATTTATTAAAGTCTATATGGATGACATTATAATATACTCTGAAGACTGGGACCAGCATCAAACACACCTGCACTTGGTACTGGAAAGACTCAGAACGCATGGACTATGGGCATCACTGAAGAAGTGCAGATTCGCAGCCAACGAACTAGAATACCTTGGGCATAAAGTCACCTCAAACAACACTCAACCTTTGGAGAAACATGTCGAAAAGATCAAAGGATTCGACACACCTCACACGATGAAACAACTCCGGAGTTTCATTGGAACGGCAAACTGGTTAAGAGACTTTATTCCCCGATTCGCTGAAATAATCACACCTCTAACGAACCTCACGACAGGGAACAAAAGACGCTTGAAGTGGAACGACGCAGCAGAAGAAGCCTTCAAGAATATCAAACAAGCAATCGAGGGAGACCTGCAATTATACAGACCAGATGCCTCCAGACCATTTAGCCTACAAACGGACGCCTCCGAAATTGGGATGGGTGCAGTATTATTCCAAGGAACACCAGAAAACAAAGAAGTGATCGCCTACGCCTCCACCAAACTAAAGCCAGCAGAGAGACGTTACCATATCAACGAAAAGGAATGCCTCGCGCTGGTTTGGGCACTGAGAAAGTATAAACACTTTTTGCAAGATCAACATTTCAATCTATACACAGACAGCCAAGCTCTCCTTTGGTTGAACAAATACAAAGAGGACAAAGCCAAGCTTTCAAGATGGGCCTTATTACTCCAGGAGTTCAACTTTACCATTCAGCACATACCTGGAAAAGAGAACGAGCTCCCGGACCATCTGTCAAGAAATCCGATCTCCGAAAGAGAAGAAGAAGAGGATTTGGATGAGGAAGTAAATAGACTAAGCTGGCCCACACAGACCACAGACCAACAGGACGACGACTCCTTCCCGCTACTCTGCATGCTGGAAGACGTAGAGGAAGGAGAAAATCATCCAATCTTAGACGACCTATCAGACCTACCACTCCAGGCAAGAATCAAAAGGGGACACACTACCCACCACGGGATGAGAAGATTCACCAGGAGATGGCAGAAAGTCACCGCCAGGGGACCAAGAGGCCAAGCTGAAGAAGACCTCCTCAAAGAATTTGTAGTAATAGACGATGCTGTCTACTACAAAATGAAGCCAGACCACAATGTACTAGCTGTACCTCTACCCTATCGCATGGAGGTGATGCGATTCTACCACGACTCGGACGAGGCAAATCATCCAGGGCAAGATGAGACCGTCCGATCAATCAAAAACATTTACTACTGGCCTACCCTCACGAAGGATGTCAGACACCATGTCAGATCCTGTCTAACCTGTGCCACAACCAAGGCAGCAGCTAGGCAACCAGCAGCCCCTGTCGTCCCCAGAGAACCCAGTAACCCATGGGAAAGGGTTGCATTTGACGTACTTGGACCATACCCAGCAGCCCGCGGCACCAGAAACAGATTTGTCCTATTAGCCACGGATTGCCTTAGTAACTGGGTAGAATACAGATGCGTCCAAACCGCAAAAAGCCGGCAGGTGATTACGTTCCTCCAAGAAGAGATATGCAGCAGATGGGGAAAACCAAGTGTCATCATCACAGACAACGGATCCCAATTTCGAACCGACGCCTGGGAAAGGTTCCTGAGACGAAATAACATCCGAGCAGAGTTCAGTCCCATATACCACCAGAGGGCCAATCCGGTGGAAAGACGCGTCCAGGAACTGAAGAAAGGACTCCGGGCCAGGTGCAGGTCAGCCGATGACCCCAGATGGGACACTTACATTCCGGATATCATCTTTAGCCTGAGGACAAGGAGGAACGAAGCAACCCAGGAAACACCTGCCGAGCTTCTACTTGGATACCTACCTCGAAGATCGGAAGAAACAGAACGGGAACGGAGGGAAGCCAACACTGCAGCCAGACGCCAAGTAAGGGTCGAACAAGCAGTCCAGAAGGCTACAGTGTACGCCCGGAACCTGTTTCCAGACAACCCAAACGCCCCACCAGCCAGAAAATTCATCCCAGGCGAGCAGGTACTCGTAAGAAACCACAGCAAAGGGAACTTCGGAGCCACATGGACGGGTCCACACACCATCCTGAGAGTACTAGGTGACCATACATACGAAGTGCATCGGGACCAAGACATCAACAGGACCATCCATGTGGACGATATAAGACCTGTTCCGCCACCCAGGGAAGAAATGGAAGAAAATTAATTTACACACATAAATTGTATAAAATTTCTTTCTGTATTTTGAACAACTTGTGAAATTATATTCAATAAAGTTAACCGACACCTAGAGTCTTCAAAGGGGGGGGGGGGGATGTTCTCGTGCGCTCGCATTAACTGGCCAATCGGCGTACGGGCAACTTCTCCTGACATGAAAAAAATTGTTCATTGGTTGGAATAAAGCTTGTTCCAGCCTTTGAGCAATTTAAAATTTACCATTGGCCGATTTGTACGGAAAGTCCACTTTCCTACGTCATAATCCCCTAAACAAAGGATTTTCGTGTATAAAAGAAGGTGGA